>NW_025976717.1:0-7297 GCF_021869965.1 Rhincodon typus | reverse complement strand
GGCCTAGACCCTTCTTCAGAAAATGAAGAAGGGTCTAGGCCCGAAACATCAGCCTTCCTGCTCCTCTGATGCTGCTTGGCCTGCTGTGTTCATCCAGCTCTACACCTTGTTATCTCTATGTTACATGATGAACTTGTTTTTGTAACTGCAGTGTAATGTGTATCAGTTTTAAGTACAAAGTGTTTGTGTGGAAAATAATAACCACCAAGGATGTTTGTGGCCAATGTTGTATCATCAACTTAGCCATGTCATTACTTGCAATCTAAGGTGGTCAAATATTCTTGGCTGCCACCTCATGATAACTGGTTAATACTAAGGTTGTAGAACGTCAGTCTGTTTGTCCTTGTGAGTGAGTCATATCACACACACTAATTCAAGCACACACATATTCTCAGCTGAAATGGCTCAATTTAGTTTCAGTGTCAGTACTTACTGTGAGTAAGCACTTCCACTTATGGGGAGATTCCTGGAATAATATCTATGATGAAGATATTTCCCAAGAAATAGCAAGAGTAAAGGAAATGTGGTGTTAGTGAGCGAAAGGAGGTGTTGCAGGTTAAATCAGAGGTTGATGAGTACAGAGAAAAGAACAGGAGAAAAGAACAAAAAGGAACCAAAGCAAAGCAAAGGGCATTCAAGGAAGGAAGCCCTGCATTATGGTGGCCTAGTAAGAATAAGTAGCCAGGAGTGGACACCAGTCAAGTGCCAAGAGAGAAGGGGTTATATTCTGCTGGTCCAGTCAGCTGTAACTCTTATGAGCAATAGGACACCTAGTAGTTATTTTCTTGTTGTAATAGCTTCCTTCATGCTCTCGGATCTTTCTCCAAAAATAGTATTTATCTCACGTGATTCTCGATAGAAGCTGTCTGACATATTTCATTTCTTCTTACATTTATTGTAATATTCACTGGTGTCATAGCCTCCTTTTCTATTTCAGCTCACTTGTTCAACCCCAAACATTATTATCCTTCCTACCCTCACATTGGTCAGTTATTCCAGTCCCAGGAAAACATGGCACAGCAGCTCCCAATTCTTTCTTCCTCCATAGTTCTTCTTCTGCTGTGAAAGTGTCAACAAACAGTCTGGTCCAATTTACCATTATCTTCTGGGACTGATGGGTCCACCCTGCAGCTGCAGTTCCGACC
The DNA here is from genome assembly GCF_021869965.1 of Rhincodon typus. NCBI lineage: Eukaryota > Metazoa > Chordata > Chondrichthyes > Orectolobiformes > Rhincodontidae > Rhincodon > Rhincodon typus. The sequence continues at coordinate 6,152 of NW_025976717.1, read as the reverse complement.
TTTGTGGGATTCAAACCACTTCATTTGTCTTGCACTTTTACTTGTGCTTAACTGCAACGTTCCCTAGCTGGAGCTGTTATCTCTGTAGATAGAACATAGAACAGTACAGCACGGTACAGGCCCTTCGGCCCACAATGTTGTGCCGACCTATTATCCTACTCTAAGATCAAACTAACTTGCATGGCTTTCATTTTACTATCATCCATGTGCCTATCCAAGAGTCGCTTAAATGTCCCTAATGTATCTGACTCCACTACCACCGCCAGCAGCGCATTCCATGCACCCACCACTCTCGGTGTAAAGAACCTACCTCTGACATCTCCCCTATACCTTCCTCCAGTCACCTTAAAATTATGCCTCCCCGTGATAGTCATTTCCGCCCTGAGAAAAAGCCCCTGGCTATCCACTTTATCTATGCCTCTCATTATCGTGTACACCTCTATCAAGGCACCTCTCATCCTTCTTCGTTCCAATGAGAAAAGCCTTAGCTCCCTCAACCTTTCCTCATAAGACCTGCCCTCCAGTCCAGGCAGCATCCTGGTAAATCTCCTCTGCACCCTCTCTAAAGCTTCGACATCCTTCCCATAAAGAGGCAAATTTCATATGCACTCCACATTGCCACTCACGTTTTGATTCCACAGGCTTAAGATTTGCTGGAAAGGCTATTATATGGCACCAAAATAGGAAATGCTGAAAACGTAAGCAGGTCAGGCAGCATCTATGGAGAAAAAGAGTTAATGGGCTGAATCCTTTTTTTGGCTAAATGTCAGTTTTGTCAAGTTGAATGGAAAGTTTGTCCTCATGAGACCTAGTCAGTTTTCTCACAGCATCTAACTGAACTTGCATCATTAACTAACCACCACTCCTATGGTGCCTCTTTCACCTGATGCCAGCCCTATGTTTTTTATTCTTTTTTATGTGGGATGTGGGCGTCGCTGGCTGGCCAGCATTTATTGACTGCCCCTAGTTGCCCATGAGAAGGTGGTGGTGAGCTGCCTTCTTGGATCGCTGCAGTCCACCTGCTGTTGGTTGATCCATAATGCCATTAGAGAGGGAATTCCAGGACCCAGAGACGGTGAAGGAACGGCGATATATTTCCATGTCAGGGTGGTGAGTGCTTGGAGAGAAACCTGAGCTGGTGGCCTTCCTGTATATCTGCTGCCCTTGTCCTTCTAGATGGAAGTGGTTGTGGGTTTGTAAGGTGCTGTCTGAGGATCTTTGGTGAATTTCTACAGTGCATCTTGTAGATAGTACACACTGCTGCTACTGAGTGTCAATAGTGGAGTGAGTGGATACTTGTGGATGTAGTGCCAGGCAGGTAGGGAATATTCCATCACACTCCTGACTTGTGCCTTGTAGATGGTGGGCAGGTTTTGGGGAGTCAGGAGGTGTGTTACTCACTGCAGTATTGTTAACCTCTGACCTGCTCTTATAGCTACTGCATTTATGTGGTGAATCCAGTTGAACTTGTGGTCAATGATAACCACCAGGATGTTGATAGTGGGGCAGTAAGTGATGGTAACACCATTGAATGTCAAGGGGTGGTGGTTAGATTGTCTCTTATTGGTGATGGCCATAGCCTGGCATTTCTTTGGGTGCAAATGTTACTTACCATTTGTCAGCCCAACCTAGATATTGTCCAGATATTGTCTTATTGCATTTGAACATGGACTTTTTCAGTATCTGAGGAGTCACCAATGGTGCTGAACATTGTGCAATCATCAGCAAATGTCGATTGTCAGGAAAAAAAACCCATCTGGGGTAATAACGTCCTTCAGGGAAGGAAATCTGCCACTAAGTTCAAGGGCAGCTAGGGATGGGCAATAAATGCTGGCCAGCCAGTGACACCCACGTCCCACGAGTGAATAAAAACAATTCCTAGCATTTGCCCCAGACATGACAGAAAAAGGAAAATTAGTGGCCTGCTTTGTGGGCAGGAACCTGGAGGTCCTGGTGGACGGTGTGGTGCAAAGGTAGGATGTCCTTATTCCCCAGGAGCAGCAGAGGAGGCCACAAAGCTAGACCATGACAAGTTGGTCTGAGGTTGCCCCCTGGGTGAGTGTGGTCTCAGCTATCTGAAGCAGTATTGACTTTCTCCACTCTGCCAGCATAAGTGAAACCATCTTTTCTCTGGTAGCTTGCATTCTCTCTATCCCTGCTATTGTACTATCTCCCACCAAAACCCAGGTTTTACCACTCAAACTACTGCCTGCAACATTTCCCTCACTGACTGTCTCCTGCCCTCTGTACTACCTACTCACTCACTCAGGACACCACTTCACATGCATCAGAAGTAACTGCTGTGCTACCCACTTTTATATCCCTTAATATCTGCCTCTGTCTCATTCCTAGAGGAAAGCAGCCCACATAGGGGAGAAAATGTCCTTTCGGCTGGCTGACTGTCTGTCTGATCTCCAACCGTTAAGAGGAGAGGATCCTGACTTTAACCATTCTGAGCAGCTGACTGACTGTGTCCAAGCCCCTGGGTTGGTATCAGCAGTAGCCCTTGACTTACTGTGTTTGGACTTCCAAGTAAAGGCTGACTCCTTTGACTTGACTGAGGACTGTTGACAGCCATGAGAAACTTCCTGGCTTTGTGTCTATGCTAAACAGCACAGCAGTATTGAGAGTGTGGAATCGCTTGCTGAGCGAGAAATGCACAAAAGCTGAGGCAAAGCAGGAATGCTGTGAGCATCCAGGTTGACTCAAAAGTGAGTAAGCAGCCAGGTCCAGCTTGTGAGCTGGGTGCATGCCCCTGAGCTGCAGCATTATTACAATGATGGTTGCCATTGCACCCCAAGGTGCAGTTTGAAGTGCGAATGCATGCTGTTTGTGGATCAGTGATATGCTATGAGGGTTCTTAAAGCTTGGCACATGTCAAATGTCTGTGAATGTGGAGTGTTTTGGCCAGCGCCCGTGGACCATGCCCTGAAATGTTGGTGCCTCGTGTCCAACATCAGGGTCCTTTGGAGCAGAAAGCTGAAATCGCCAGGCACCCGCTCTAATTTCCATGCCTAGAATTCTTGGTGTCTGGTTTGCTCCTAGCGGGTGGTATGTTACTAAGCAGAGTTTCTTCTAATTTTCTTTCCTACAGTGAGGGCCTCTGAGGTCTGTGTGTGGCAGCGACTTCTGTAAGCAGAAGTCATTGCCACGATCGGTGTGCTGCTGCTGATCACCATGCACAGAACCTTGAAGCAGCTGCTCACACACGCAGCCACACAACTTAAAGGGAACATTATTAACAAAATTGCCCTCAATAGATAACTCACTGCTGCGGAGTGAGAATCTCCTCTTGTCGCCGGAACCTTATTAAAAGGTGCAGTGTATTGTTCCGGTGTGAAGATAGGCCTTGCCGAACTTTTCACGCAACTCTACAACATTTCTCGCTGTAGCCCACATCATTTAGACCCCCGATAAAATTCTACCCCATGTTTCAGATTGAAGACCTTTCACCAGAGTTCAGCCAGCAGCCTGAAATGCTAACAAATGCTGCCTGACATGTTCAGCGCTTGCAATAGTTCCTATTATGTGCTCCGTATGAGACAAATTTTAGAAGTCCATGTCACCACATAAACTGCAATACTTTATCATAAACTCAAATCCGTACAGCGTCTAATTTAAAAGACTGCAACCACCCCTCTGAACTGCACAGAAGTGTCAGTCTTAATTTCTGTTTTGCAGTGGGCCTTTTACTGACAACTTTCTGTCTCAGACACAACAGTTCTACTTACAGAGCCACAATCAATATAAATGTATTAGAGAGGGTGCAGAATAGATTCCAGGGATGAGGAACTTTACTATAGATTGGAAAAGCTGAGGCTGTTTTCCTTGGAGAAGAGAAAGTTGAGTTAAGGTTTGATGCGTTGCACAGTATGTCAAGGCAGTCTGGATATGGGATGGTCAGGACTGACTCGAGTCTACAGAAATTGAAGATCAAACTCCAGGACATGGCTATATGTAATTCTGTGAGAAAATCATTGCAATGCTAATTTTTTTTTTTGCCATTTTTTGAAATTTTCTTTACCAAATGTAAAGATACAGAAAATTAGGGAAATAAACAAGACTGGCTAACAGTTGAGCAGTATCCAATTGTGTAAAAAGTGATTTGGATTCCAGTTTCCACAGGAAGGAAATACATTTCAAAGATGGATACATTGCTGACTAATGGCTGCAATGTAGGGGTAAGTCATGTGATGTAACCTCCAGGAAAACATTTAATCACAGTTGGCAAATCTATTGGAACAGTGAGGAAGAAATTGTTACTGTTGGCGAAGGGTTTGGAGCCAGAAGCCATTGATTTAAGCTGATTGACGTAAGAAAAAATGTTTTCAAGTAGACTGTTGGCGGGATTAGGAACGCACAGCCCGAGAGAAGACAGTAAGGACTGCAGTTGCTGAAAGCCAGAGTCAATGGATGTGAAGCTTGGAAAACACAGCCGGTCAGGCAGCATCTGAGGAGCAGGAAAGTCAACGTTTTGGGCCGATACCCTTTGTCAGGACTGCTATGCTTTTCCCGCTTCACAGCCTGAGAGTATGATGGAGGCAGATTCAGTTGTAGCTTACAAAAATATCATTCACTGAAGAGAAAAAAAATTGCAGGGGTCACAGGGCAAGGACAGGTGAGTGGCACAAAGTGAATTGGTTTTGGCACTGATATAATGGATCGAATGGGTCCCTTCTGTGCTGTAGTTATCCTAACATTTTGTCACCAATGTATAATGCAGTATATATAGTTTTGGATTTGAGGGGGGGAAGTTTTGTTTCACCCATATATTCATGGAAAGTCGTGATACTGTTTAATCCAGGCTTATAGGAAGGATTCTTCTCATTTGGTGATTGAATAAAAAAAAACAAAATGCCCTTTAAATACAAAGTTTACTTTTTTTTGCACTAATATGTACAACATTTGAATAAATTTAAAACATATGTGATACACTTAATTACTAAAGTCTTCAAAAGGAAGAAAATCTTTATACCGTATGAGAACATTGTATTAAGATAGCCTGTAATTAGCTTTGTCATATGCCTTAGAATGTACAGTGTATGTTTTAATATAGTTTCCTTTTTTTTTAGACTTGTGAAAAACCTATAATATCTTCAATCAAAGTAGAAGCAGATTCTGATGCTCCTGTGGAAGAAACTGTATGTAAACATTTGCACTTGTGAGCAGTTATGTTTTTGTATTGTTCCAGCCTTAACCTCTTGCTAAAATTAAGCTGTATCATTTTGTCTATGTAATAAGTAATATTTTCAAAAATGTGACGGATCACCACATGTACTTTTCCGCACGTACTTTTTAACTCCGGTAGATAAGAAATGTCACACAGATGCTGAAATTTTAAAAACTTATTTAATCTTAAATTGGCCCCACAGTATTATTCTTTGCTCATAGGTTCAGCATTCTAACTCGGGAAGTTAGCAGAAAATATCCAGTAGCCTCAAAAAGGCAGAGCCGCCCCAAAATGCTGTCACCTCAAATGGAAATAGGCCTGCAGAATGTGTAACAAGTTGGCATTTTAAAAATGGATAGGAACTTCAGGTTGCAAGTTAAACTGTAAATACACCAGACATTCCATCACTTTTGTAATTGAAAAAACATTCAAGGCAATAAATGTGTGGCTTGCAACTTTGTCCAAAATAGCAATTACAAAAGGATTCATTTTCTAAATTTAAAGACATTTCTCCCTGGGTGAAATACGGATTTTTGAAACTATTTGATTCATTTTCCAATAATTTGACAGCTTTTTTAAGTTATTGCAGAAAGAGGTAAAGGCATCATTGCACTGGAACCTTGACCCACAAAACAATGGGACAGGGTTCCATTGAAAGGCAGAAACCTGATCTGTTTTTCACACATTTCGGGCAGAACTTTCCTGGTCCCACTGTGGAAACCTGAGAGGTAAAGGTTGATGCTAGGAACATATAGAGAAGCCACGTATGGGTGGTGAAGAAAGCATTTGGTATGCTTGCCTTTATTGGTCAGTGCATTGAGTATAGGAGTTGGGAGGTCATGTGATGGCTGCATAGGATATTAGTTAGGCCACTTTTGGAATATTGCATTCAATTCCGATCTCATTGCTAGAGTAAGGACGTTGTGAAACTTGAAAGAGTTCAGAAAAGATTTACAAGGATGTTGCCAAGGTTGCAGGGTTT
>NW_025976716.1:0-7298 GCF_021869965.1 Rhincodon typus | reverse complement strand
TGACTCTGATTTTTCCTTCACAGATGCTGCCAGACCTGCTGAGCTTTTCCAGCAACTTCTGTTTTTGTTCAATGGAAAGCAAGTGTTGATGGAGCATTAGCGTGAAAGGACTATTACTTGCCATCGTAATCCTATCTTCACTCACTGCTAAATTAATTCAATGTTAAGGATTATTATATAATAATTGAGAAATAATTTGTTGCACATATCCAATGTATACCTATTAACAGCACATGCTGCATTTCTACTTTGCCTAGTTATTAGCAAGCTCAGTCAAAACTTCACTGAATGAACATGGAATATTTTTTATCTCAATAGTTTGGTTTCAAAGGCATTTTCCTTAATGCTTTGCGAAGGCATTACAAGAAAAAAATGCTAAAAGTTTCCATTGTGTGGAAGGTCATCCAGTGGAACAAGTTTGCATTCTGTTTGTGAATGCCCAGGGTGATGTTTTTTATCTGACCTCTAGTTTGGTTTCTGTAATGTAAAAAGAACAGAATGTGTAGTGTTCTGCAAAATTAAAGACACAGTATCCCATCTGTGTGCCCCAGTTTGCAGTGCAGTCCATTAACAAGCTTCCTTTACAATGTCATCTCATATTTAAAAATATTTTCAACAGCAGGTTATACTGTTGAGGGCAATGTTATTCCAAGGGGAGTTGGAGTAAAAAGAACAGCAGCAGTTTTACATGAAAATAGTAGTTTAGATTAAAGAAAATGAACTGAATACTGGAGATTTAAAATAAACCTTCAAATGTAGCAAAATTAAAGCCTTCTGACAGCATCTGGACAGACAGAAAGTAAAGCTAATCTTTTAACTGTAACCTCAAAGCAATATCCTTTGCTCACATCTGAGATATCTCTCATATTTTGTAATGTTACTACAATTCCGTGTTTATAGTCTCGTGAAAGAGCTAGCATGATAGTACTTGTATCTTGAGGTGATTATCAACACTGTGTAAAATAAATTTTAAACATCAACTTACCTTATATAAGTTGTTTTGATCACAATCAGGTGTTTTTTGGAAGATATTTTTCACAATCATCACAGAATTTTTGGTAACTGCTGCAAAGCAGTGCTCAACAGGGTAATTCTTTAATTCATTCCCGCGTGCCAAAATACTAACTTGCGAGCATTTATTTCCCATCCTTAATCGTCCTTCACAAGGTGAGCTGCCTCCTTGAACCAGTACAGTCCCAGTGGTGTAGGTATATGCAAAGTGCTATTACAAAGAAAATTCTAGGATTTTGATCCAAGTGATAGTGAAGGAATGTTCTAAGTCAGATGGTGTGTCCCTTGGAGTGAAGCTTGTAGATGGTGGTGGCATAGATTAGGGGCAGCATAGTGACTCATTGGTTAGCACTGCTGCCTCACAAGGCCAGGGACCCTGGCTCAATTCCAGCCTCAGGCGACTGTCTGTGTAGAGTTTGCACATTCTCCCTGCGGGTTTCCTCCAGGTGCTCCAGTTTCCTCCCAAAGGTTAAATGGATTGGCCATGCTAAATTGCCCATAGTTCCCAGGGATATACAGGTTAGGTGGATTAGCCACAGGAAATGCAGGGTCATGGGGATAGGGTAGGGAGTGGGATGCCCTTCAAAGGGTCAGTGTGGATCCATGGACCAAATAGCCTACTTCCACACTGTAGGAATTCTATAATTCAAGAAGTGGTGCTCCCATGGATTTGCAGCCCTTGCCCTGCTTCATGGTAGAGGTCATGGGTTTGGAAGACACTGCCTAATGAGCTTTGGTGAGTCACTGGAGTGCATCTTGTAGATGGCACACACCGCTGCCACTGTCAATCAGTGGCAGTGGAGGGAATGAATGTTGAAGGTATCAGAAGGGGTGCCAATCACATTGCTGCTTCATTCTGGATGAGCGTTCTTCCGTGTTTTTAGAGCTGCACCCATACAGAAAAATAAAGACTACACCTTACACCCCTGCATTCTGTCTTACAGGTGGTGGACATGCTTTATGGAATCAAGAAGTAAGCTATTTAGTGCAAAATTTCCAGCCTCTCACATGCTCTTGTAGTGATGTTATTTATAAGACCGGTCAATTCAATTTCTGGTCAATGGCAATCCTCAGATGTCCAGCACTTGCAATGCCAGTGTAGACAGAGGAGGTCGTAAGTTTGAAAGGTGCTGTTTAAGAATCTTTGGTAAATTTCTGTAGTACATCTTGTACATGGGACAAATTGCTGCTAGTGAGCCAGTGGTGGAGGGAGTGGATGTTTGTGGATGTGGTGCCAATCAAGCCAATTTCTTTGTCCTGGATGATGTCAAGCTTCTTGATTGTTGCTGGGGCTGCACTCATCCAGGCAAGTGAGGAGTATTCCATCACACTCCTGACTTATGCCTTGTAGATGGTGGACAGACTTTGGGGAATCAGGAATTGAATTCATCACTACAGTATTCCTAACCTCTTATCTGCTCATGTCACCATGCATTTCTATGATGAGTCCCGTTGAGTTTCTGGTCAATGATAACTCCCAGGATGTTGATAGTGTGGGATTCAGTGATGATAACACCATTGAATGTCAAGGCACGGTGGTTAGATTGTCTCTTATTGGGAGATGGTCACTGCCTTGCAATTGTGTGGTGCAAATATTACTTGCCACTTGTCAGCCCAAGCCTGGATATTGTCCAGATGTTGTTGCATTAGAACATGGACTGATTCTGTATCTGAGGAGTTTCGAATGGTGCTGAACATTGCACAATCATTAGTGAACATCCCCTCCTCACTTAATGGAGGGAAGGTCATTGATAAAGCAGCTGAAGATGGCTGAGCCTAGGACATTACCCTGAAGAACTCCTACAGAGATGTCTAGAGCTGAGGTGACTGACCTCTAAAATCCACAATCATCTTCCTATGTACCAGGTATGCCTCCAAATTGCAGAGAGTTTGTGCCCTGATTTCTATTGTTTCCAGTTTTGCTGGGGTTCCTTGACGCTACATTCGGTCAAATGTGGTCTTGTTGTCAAGGGCAGTCACTCTCACCTCACCTATGCAGTTCAGCTCTTCTGTCTATGTTTGAAACAAGGCTGAAACAAGGTCAGGAGCTGAGTGGCCCTGGCGGAACCAAAACTGGGCACCACTGAGCAGGTTATTGCTGAGCAGGTGCTGCTTGATAACACTGCTGATGACATGTTCCATCACTTTACTGATGATCAAGAGTAGACTGATGGGGCGATATTTGGCCAATTTAGATTTGTCCTGCTTATTGTGCACAGGATATACCTGGGCAATTTTTCACCTTATCTGGTAGACACCAATGTTGAAACAGTACTGAAGCAGTTTGCCTAGGGGTGTGGCATGTTCGGATGAACAGCTCTGAAGTACAATTGCTGGAATGTTCAAGATGGCGGCCGACTAGCAGCGCAGCGTGCAGTCTCCTGCTTGGGGCTCGTCTGATCCGTTGGTGTTTACCTTTTCCCTTTCACTTTTTATTTCTTCTTTCCCTACTTTTTTTTCTTAGTTTAATCTACTTACCTTGTGAGAGGTATGAGTTTGTGCAGCGTGGAGGAGATCGAGCCAGTATGGGAGGGGAGAGCTCAATGTATAGTGAGAGAAGTCCCCAGTATTGATGGCAGTCATTCCGAGCAGCAGTTAGAGCAGGCACATGCAGTCCGAGGTGGCCGGTGGGGACAAGGTCAAGCCCAAAGCCAGGGAAGTCAAGGCCTTGTGATGAATGCGAGCCCAGCATGGCCAGGCGCTTATGGACTGAAGTGTTGAACTGTTAACTGTGTTTCTTTGTTCATCTACATTTTAATAAGGACTGTAACGTTTACCATTTTAACTTTGTATTCTGTATTTTTCTGCTTCGTACCAAGATTCTGTACCTAGATGTCTTTGTACCTAAGGTTGCGAGTCTAGTGGCAGCTTGTAATCTTTTACCGTACTCGTGAGTACGTGTAACAATAAAGCTAATTCAATTCAATGTTAGGGCTTATAGCCTTTGCAGTATCCAGTGCCTCCAACTGTTTGTTGATAGCACATGGAGTGACCTGAAGTGGCAAAGACTGGTATCTGTGATGCTGGGAATCCTCAGAAGGCCGAGAGAATAATCGACTTGGCACTTCTAGCTAAACCTTTGCTTCAGCCTTATCTTTTGCACTGATGTATTAGTCTCATCCATCATTGAAGATGAAGATATTTATAGAGCAACTGCCCTCGATTCATGTTGACTCCAGTTTTGCCAACGCTACTTGATGCTGCATTCAGTCAAATCCTGCTTCGATATCAAGGGCAGTCACCCTCACTTCCGTTATTGAGTTCAATTCGTTTTTACATTATTGGATGCAGATAGTAATGAGATTAAAAGCTGAGCAGTCCTAGGAAAACCAAACTGAACATTATTGACTAACCCTGGCTAATACACGGGGGCACACACTGTTCACACACTGCCTGTTTCAATGTGACAAAATAGATGACAGCCAATCTCTGGTTAATTTCAGAGGATAATGACCTGACAAATCAGAGTCAACTTGCCTTGTTTAAAATTTATACAAAGCTTGACAGTTAACTGTCAGTCACTGTTATACAGTGCATTATCTATGTCAACATGTCTATCAATCAAAGTGTCTTACCAACAATCAGTAGTCTTCTTTGATGCACTATACTACAAACAGCTATCAATCTAGTCGCTGTTTAGTCCTGCATCTCAAACCATTTCTCCCTTCATTTTGCTTTTCACTATATTTGTTCTCTGGATGTGAATGGCACTGCAAGGCCACAGTTATAAGATATTATTAGTTGCCTTGAGAGGCAACACTTCTCATTGCTGGTAGTTTGATGATGATAACATTCCTTCAATGTCATTAGGTAGGAGATTTTATGATCTGATCCAGCAACTATAAAGAATGGCAATGTGTGTTCAAAACTAATGGCATGGGCACCATTAGAGAGAGATGCACTGTCCACGATAGTGTCGAGCTACTTAAGTGTTGTTGCAGCTGCACACACCTAAGTGATAGTCGATATGCCATCAGACAGTTAACCTGAGACTTGCAGATAGTGGAGAGACCTTGAGGATGTTAAGGGTGGATATCATTTTGTCCATTACCCACCCTGTATATTGCTTGCATTGTCATACAGCATCATTGGAACTTGACACTGCAATTCAGTATGTTATCCAGGTATTGTTGTAGTTTTGTACAGGCTGCTTGAACACCTGAATGGAGGTGAAACAATTGGTCCACCTCCAGAGACTTGGCTTTGGAGCCCTTGATGATTAAGAAAGGGGGAGGACATGTAGTCAATTTTTTGCAGCACTGATCAGTCATTCAGGGGACAACTGTTATGAGATTTATCGCCTCTGCACCTTTGTCTGTCCTTGTCAGAGATTGCACTGCAATCATTTCATCCAGGAGATCCACCAGGTCACTCTCCTCAAAGTGAAAAGCCACTTTATGGAAGGGTCATCCTGTGAATCAATTTTGTGTTAGAAGGACATTATTAAAGCAATGGAGACTCTTCATGGATCAAGTTAAATGTAAGAATTAAAAATCTTTGAGAGAGGACTGTGCATTGCACAACTTACAATTCACTCTCCAACTTCACTCTGAAGAAAATTTCCTCACTTAGCTAATGATATTTTGCTACACCACTTATCAGCTTGGGACTCCATTGGTCACATTCCAATTTGTCACGTTCCAATTATCTTTAAAATATACACTTATGTGCTAATGAGATTTACATAAAACTTTTACGTAACGTTGACGTTAACGAAATTGACGCTTGATTGAGCCTAATTTGGGATCCAATTCTTGAATTACTGTCTTGAAAAAAATTAAATACTGGTGTTCGATCAGAAAAATGAAGATTATGGTACAGAAGTGGTGCAATAGCACTAGCATCTGTCCAAACACAGCAAGCTCCCTAATTGATGATGTTGCCTAGAATAGTAATGAAACGTCTGCACACTACGGAACAACCAGCTTGGTCAGCAAACGAACAACCACATATTTATCTTCCATTTTGGGGTACAAAATAATAATCTAACCTGGTTGACCAACTTATTGAGACATTAAAATTGAAAAACATTTGGTATGTACTATTAGTTCAAGTACCTCTCCATGCTTCAATACTCTTCCAAGAATTTTTTAAAATGGTTTCCATTTTGCTGCTATAAGAGATAACAAGGTGTAGAGCTGGATGAACACAGCAGGGTCTAGGCCCGAAATGTCGGCCTTCCTGCTCCTCTGATGCTGCTTGGCCTGCTGTATTCATCCAGCTCTACACCTTGTTATCTCAGATTCTCCAGCATCTGCAGTTCCTGCTATCTCTGAATCCATTTTGCTGCTGCCACGTAGGCCTTCATGAGGGTGTCCGTTTCTACTTCACTGCTCCAATAATGCAGTTGTACAAAATAATCTGGAGCGTTTCGATTGATGGAAGAACCAACCACGACTTCAAATTAATGTGAGATTTGTGAATCTACAGCATCCCCTCTACAGGCTAGGAAATAGGAATAGGTGGGGGTTTAAAACAGAAACTACTCGAAATATTCACCCACGGTCAGTCATATCTGTGGAGATAATCAGAGTCAAGGTCTTTAGTCAAGAGCCTTGCATCATGGTTGATGCGATAGAAGATGCTCAACGTTGCGTTCAATGAATTGCTGGTACTCACCATCTGGTCTCACATAAATATAGAATGGTAGAAAATTTGCAGCACTGAAGGAGATTATTCCGCTATTCCTCTCAATGCGAACTGAAAAAAAGTTCCTCTTTGCAGCACTTAGGCTGTAGTCCTGTGGGGAATGGGGCGAGATGGGATGACAATGTAAAGGACGGCAGAGACCAAATGGACCTTTCGGTGTGACCATCCTGAAGGACGGTGATCTCCTTCACCAACATGGCCGCCGCGGGGGCGGGAATGCCGCCATCCCATTGGTCAGGTCGGTGAATGAGCAGCTGTCGCGGGTGACGGGGGCGGGGTGCGGCAGAGGCGATCACGGGCAGGTCTCGCGAGAGTTAGGTTAACGGCGGTTGGTGCGGGTCGCGGGCGATGCCCCGCAAAGTGGAGCGCGGCCGGTCCGCAGGAACCCGAGCCATACAGTACACCCGCTGCCGGCCGCAGGTCCGGGTACTGGCCGAGAGGAACCAGGCCGTGGTACCAGTGGGAGCCTGGGTGGAATGTGCCAGGGATTGGCCCGAAGAGCAAGACCCCGCTTTTGTAAGTGCCTCACACCGGCAGAAGAAGGGTCACAGTGAGGTGGGGGGGCGGGCAGGTTGTGTACAGTGAGGGGGTGTGTGTACAGTGAGGGGGAGAGGAGGTGTGTACAGTGAGGGGGAGAG
>NW_025976715.1:0-7298 GCF_021869965.1 Rhincodon typus | reverse complement strand
ATCACGCAAGCCAACCTCCTATTCATTGACTCCACCTACACTTCTAGTTGCTGCAGAAACACAGCCAACATCAAAGACCCCTCCCACTCCAGTTATAATCTCTTCCAACCTCTTCTGTCAGACAGAAGACACAAAGGTTTAAACACATGCACCAACGGGCTCAAGAACAGTTTCTTCCCCGCTGTTATCAGACTGCCAAACGGACCTCTCAAATTTCAAATCTAACATTGATCTTGCTTTTCGTGCACTTTATTTGCAGCTGTAACTTTGTATTCCTCGCTCTGTTCAGTCACCCCATGACCTTTGTATGGTATGATCTGCCTGTACTGCACGCAAAACAAAACTTTTCACTGTACCTACGTACATGTGACAATAATAAATCAAATCACCCTCCGTTTCCTGCCACTCAGCCGATTGTAGATCCAATTTGCCAAATTTCCTTGGATCCCATGGGCTCTTACCTTTGCTATCGGTCTCCCATGCAGCACCTTATCAAAGGCCTTGCTGAAATCCAAGTCAACCACATCAAAAGCATTGCCCTCATCAACACACCTGGTTATCTCTCCAAAAAATTCAACCAAGTTGGTCAAACACGATCTTCCCATAACAAAACCATGCTGACTGTTTTTGATTAATCCCTGCCTCTCCAATGCAGATTAGTTCTGTCCCTCAGAATTGCTTCCAATAGTTTCTTCACCACTGAGGTTAGATTGACTGGCCTGTAGTTTCCTGGTTTATCCCTTGCTCTCTTCTTGAATAACGGTATCACATTGGCTGTCCTCCAGCACCTTTCCTGTCGCCAGAGAGGAATTGAAAATTTATACAAGTGCAATTGCTATTTACTCCCTTGCCTCACACAACAACCTGGGGTACGTTGCATTCGGCCCTGAAGTCATAGAGTTCTACAGCAGAGTCAGGCCTTCAGCCCAAACTGGTCCATGCTGACCAAAATGTCCATTCACATTAACCCCATTTCCCTGCACTTGGCCCATATCCTTCTAAACCTTTCCTATCCATGTATTCGTCCAAATGCCTTTTAAATGTTGTTAATATACCTGCCTCAACCACTTCCGCTGGCAGCTCATTCCACATGCGTACCACCCTCTGTGTAAAAAAGTTGGCCTTCAGGTTCCCATGTATTCTTTCTCCTCTTACCTTAAACTGATGCCCTCCAGTCCTTGATTCCCCAACCCTGGGAAAAAGACTGAGTGCATTCACCCTATGCATGTCCACTTCTACAAGATCCCCCCTCAGTCTCCTACGCTCTAAAAGAAAAAGATGCTAGCCTGTCCAACCTCTCCCTATAACTCAGTCCCTTGAGTCTTGCCAACATCCTTGTAAATTTCTTCTGCACTCTTTCTAGTTTAATAACATCCTTCCTATAGTAAGATGACCAAAACTGAACACAATACTCCAAGTGCAGCCTCATCAATGTCCTGTACAATTGCAACCTAACTTCCCAACTTCTTTATTCAATGCCGTGGCTGATGAAGGCCAGTGTGCCAAAAGCCTTATTCACTGTCCTGTCTATCTGTGACTCCACCGTCAGAAAACCGTGCACCTGAACTCCAAGGTTACTCTGTTCCATTACACTCCTTAAGGCCCTACCATTCATCATGAAACTCCTACCTTGATTTGACTTTCCAAAATGCAACACCTCACGCTTATCTATATTAAATTCCATTTGCCATTTTTCTGCTCACTTCCCCAGCTGGTCAAGATTCTGCTGCAATCTCTAATAACGTTCCTCCCTGTCCACGATACTGCCTATTTTATTGTCATCTGCCAACTAATCATGCCTTGTACATTCTCATCCAAATCATTGATATAGATTACAAACAGCAACGAGCCCAGCACCGACCCCTGAGGCATACCACTAGTCACAGGCCTCCAGTCTGACAAACACCCTTCCACTATTACTCTCTGCTTCCAACTATCAAGCTAATTGTGTATCCAATTTGCTAGCTCTCTCTGGATTCCATTGATCTAACCTTCCAGAGCAGTCTACCATGTGGAATCTTATCAAAGGCCTTACTGAAATCCATATAGACTATGTCTACCACCCTGCCCTCATCAACCTTGCTTGTCACTTCATCAAAGAACTCTTAACACATTTGTGAGGCATGATCCCCCATTCATGACGCCATGCTGACTACTGCTAATCAAACCCTGTCTTTCCAAATGCATGTATATCTTATCCATCAGGATATTCTTAAGTAATTTACCTACCACAAATTTTAGGCATACTGGTCTATAATTCCCAGATTCTTCTTTGCAGCCCTTTTGGAGATTTATCTACTTTTAAATTTGCCCGAGTATCTTCTCTCTGATTTTTATACCCATATTGTCCCTCTTACTAGAGAACATAAACCCAAAGTATTCATTTAGAACCCTATCTGGGGGGAGGTCTGAGGCAGTGATTTCTGGCTTCGTAGGCCCGATGCATGGACTGCTGGAATGTCGACGGGGACACTCGGCTGCAGTAGGCCCAGAGTGTGGACTCTTTAGCTGGTGACAAGTCGTCGACTGCAGCAGCGTCGGTGCCTGGACTAGGAGCTCCTGGCTGCAGTAGCCCCAGAACAGCAGAAGTCCTCCAGTCATGTTTGGGACCCCGGCTGATGAAGATTAACTCTATTTAAGTACTTTCTTTTTATTATTTTGTACCTCAAAATGGCATCGGATTGTGGTGACAGAACACTCTTCACTGTATCCCCCGAGATATATGTTACAATAAATCATTCATTCATTCAATTTCTGTTTTTTATTTCAGATTTCCAGCATCCACAATTCTTTGTTTTATTTTGAAGTTTAGCTACCCTTTCCAATTCCTTTAAATGTCAGAGGAGGAAATATATGTGGACCTCTGCAAACTGTCCTTGAAATTAGGTGGTGAGAGAGGTAACACAATTTGCTACTGCAAGGAGTCACTCAGGCGAAAAGTTTAGATGCATTTGAAAGTAAGTTAGATAAACGTAGCCAGGAGGAAGGAATCAAATGATATGATAATCGGCTGAGATAATGTAGGAGCAGAAGGAATTCCGTCAGAGACCGGATGTAAATAACTCAGTAAGTTTGAGAATAAAGCGAATCAGATCGAAAGGGTGGGCTGTGCTATTACACAGACTACAACAGAAAAGAGCTGCCAAAATGTTCCCTTCAGGGCTCCCTGTTTACAGAGAGTGGTAGTGAGGCCTTGTTGATGTGGAGGAGAAGTTTTGCTATAACACACCGTTAGCCAGCTTGAGATTACATGCTGAGTGTAAATAGGAACAGTTTACAGACTGAGGCTTCTGGCCAAGCTCTCAAAACTGACTACTGGCACCTGGTGGCAGCACACATGCATTGCAGATCCTGCTAAACCAGTCAGGACGTGAATTTTAATATGGGCAATACAAATTTAATTCAACCCAATTGACCTGTCGTTAAAAACACTCAATTTTTAACCCTAACTGGTGCATTTCAGTCCCTCAACTCTTGGATTGCTATACTGACGGTTGTCTCTCAATCCTTTCTGAAGCAGCTATCTGTACACTGACAGGTATCTCTCAAGTGAAACAATGTGGTGAAGATTAGTGGGAAGACAAAGGATTCGAAAGCCTTTAAAGACCAGCAGAGGACAACTAAAAAAGCAAAAAGGAGGCAGAAGATGAAATATGACAGGAAGCTAGCCCGTAATATAAACAATTGTAAGAGTCTTTTTAGATTTCTAAAAGGCACGAGTGGACATTGGGCCGCTGGAAAATGAGGCTGGAGAAGTAGCCATAGGGAACAAAGAAATGGCAGAGGGACTGAATAGACACTTGCAACAGTTTTCACAGTGGAAGGCACCTCCAGCATACCAGAATTTCAAGAGAGCCGGGGGCAGAGGTGAGTGTAGTGGCCATCACTAAGAGAAGGTGCTGGGGAAGCTGAAAGCTCTGAAAGTAGATAAACCCCCTGGATCAGATGAACTACACCCCTGAAACAGATTGCTAAGGAGATTGTAGAGGTATTGTTGATGATCTTTCAGAAATCACTGGAGTTAGGGAGGGTACCAGAGGACTAGAAAATGACGAATGTAACACTCCTGTTTAAGAAGGGAGGGAGGCAGAAGACAGGAAACAAAAGACCGCTTACCCTGACCTTGTCGTTGGTACGGTTTTAGAGTCTATAATAATGAGACTACAGAGTGCTTGGAAATGTAGGGTAAAATAGGGCTGAGTCAGCATGGCTTCATCAAGGGGAAGTCATGCCTGACAAATCTGTTAGAATTTTTGAGGAAGTAACGAACAAATTAGACAAAAGAGAGCCAGTGGACATGATCCATTTGGATTTCCAGAAGGCCTCTGACAAGCTGCTGTGCACGTGGCTAGTAAATAACAGCCCATGGTGATAGGATCAAGATACTAGCATAGAAGATTAGCAGAAGGCACAGAATAATGATAAAGGGGTTGAGGGAATTGAGGGTAATGTTGCTAAGTTTGCAGATGATACAAAGATAGCTGGAGGGACAGTTGCAGAGCTGCAGAGGACTTGGACAAGCTAGGAGGGTGGGCAAGGAAGTGGCAGATGGAATATAACATGGCATAGTGTGAAGTTTTGCACTTTGGTCAGAAGAATAGAAGCATGGGCTACTTTGTAAATGGGGAAGAGCCTCAGAAATCTGAAGCAATAAAGGGACTTGGGAGTTCTAACTCAGGAGTCTCTTAAGGTTAACATGCAGGTTCAGATGGCAGTTACGAAGGCAAATAAATCTTGATATTCATTTCAAGAGGCCTGGAATACAAGAGCAGGGATGTATTGCTGAGGCTGTACGAAGCTCTGGTCAGACCACATTTGGAATATTATGAGCCTGTATCTAAGAAAGGATGTGCCGGCGTTGGGGTTGTGGTGTGAATCCAGAGGAGGTTTGCAAGAATAATCCCAGGGTTGAAGGACCTGTCATATGAAGAGTGGTTGAGGACTCTGGGTCTGTACTCAATGGGGTTTAGAAGGATGAGGGGGGATCTGATTGAAACTTACAAATATTGACTGGCCTGGATTGAGTGGACTTAGAGAAGACTTTTCCACTAGTAGGAGAGACCAGAACCCAAGGGAACAGCCTCAGTGTGAAGGGACAACCCTTTAGAACTGAGATGAGGAAAATGTCCTTCAGCCAGATAGTGGTTAATGTTTAGAACTCACTGTCGCTGAAGGCTGTGGAGGTCAAGTAATTGAGAGTATATGAAGCAGAGATAGATAGATTCTTGATTAGTAAGTGGACCAAGGGTTACAGGGAAAAAGCAGGAAAATAGTTTTGAGAATCAAGTCAGCCATGATCACTAGGCCAAATGGCCTAATTCTGCTCCTATATCAGGCAGACATCTGAAATCACACAACACCAATTTATAGTCCAACAGGTTTATCTGAAAACACAAGCTTTCGGAGTGTAGCCCCTTCGTCAGATGAAGTAAGAAAAAAGTACACAGAACGCAGAATTTATAAGTAAAAAATCAAAGGATCACACAACTGATGACAGTGTATTAAACAAACCTAAGATGCTGTTAAATCTTTAATTAGTTAGAAGGTTTTAATTGAGTGATATGTATATGTAAATCCCTGAATTTCTTTCAAGTCACTGCCTGAAAGAACTAAAGGCTTTATCAGTGTAAAGAAAAGGTGATATTTTAGGACAGACAATGTGTGTTAAGTGTGAGGCCTTGTTTAGAATCTGTTTGTGTTTTGGTTTGAAGTCAGACTGCTTTTACTTCTAAAGTAGAAATTTATAAAACGCCACATTGACTGACTGTCTATAAAGTGTATGCTTTTTGAACAAAATAGAATGTACTTGCAAATACAAATTCACCCCAGAGATTTGTGTGGGGTGTACAGAGAGACTCTGTGCGTGTGTGCGCGCGCGCATGTGCGTGAGAGGGACGGGAGAGAGAGTCTGTGTGTGTGTGTGAGAAAGATAGGGAGGGAGAGTGTGTGTGTAGGCGCGTCAAAAAGAGAGGAAGAGTGTGTGTGGGAGTGTGGTGTGTGCATGTGTGTGTGAGGGAGAGAGAGAGAGAGGGAGCATGTGCGTGTGTGTGGGGGGGAGAGAGAGAGAGAGTGTGTGTGTGCACGTGCGTGTGTGCTTGAAAGACAGTGTGTGTATGAAAGAGGATTTGTGTGAGAGTGTATAGTGTGGTGGGGTCACCTCTAGTGGGCCATGAACCCAAGATCCTGGCCATGGCCATCCTCATTGGTACCAAATTTGGCTACCAGACTCTGCTCGGCGATTCTGCGTTGTTGTGTATCCTGAACTCCGCCTTGGAGTACATTTACCCGAAGATCTGAGGCCAAATGTCCTTGACCGCTAAAGTGTTCCCCCACTGGGAGGGAACATGCCTATTTGGCGATTGTTGCGCGGTGTCTATTCATCTGCGTCTGCATGGTTTTGCCAATATACCATGCCTCGAGGCATCCTTGCCTATAGCATGAGATAGACAATGTTGGCTGAGTCACATGATAATCTGCAGTGCATGTGGTGGGTGGTGTTGCCACGTGTGATGGTAGTGTCCATGTCGAAGATCTGAAATGTCTTACAGAGGTTGCTCGCTCACACACACACACACACTCTTACACACTTACACACACACACTCTCTCTCTCTCTCCCCCAATACACACTGTCTCTCTCCCTCAAACACACACAGCAACGCACACTCTCTCTCTCACACACACAGACAAACTCCCTCTCTCTCACACACACACACACACTCTTTCTCTCTCTCCCCCTCACACACTCTCCACCCCACCCCACACACACACTTTCTCTCTCACCCACATACAACTACACACTCTCTCTCCCCTCACATACGTACACTCTCTGTCCCTCACTCACGCACACTCTCTCTCCCTCCCACACACACGCATTCATACTCTCTCTCCCTCACACACATAGGGACACACACACACACACTCTCTCTCTGCCTACCCCCACTCATGCACTCTCGCCCTCACACACACACACGCATAAACAGACTCTCTCCCACACACACGCGTATGCACACTCTCTCTCTCCCCCTCACACACTCTCCTTCACTCACACACACATACATACACACTCTCCTTCTCACACACATTCTCTCCCCTTCACTCACACACACATACACACTCTCCCCCCACCCGCACACTCTCCCCCTACCCGCACATACTCTTTCCCCCTCACACATACACACTCTCTCCCTCACTGACACACACATTCACTCTCTCCTACACACACACACAGTCACTCTCTCCTACACACACACACACACACCTTCACATACACACACACACCTTCACATACACACACACC
>NW_025976714.1:240-7298 GCF_021869965.1 Rhincodon typus | reverse complement strand
GGTGGGGAGGGAAAGATGTCTTTGGTGGTGGGGTCGGATTGCAGATGGCGGAAGTGTCGGAGGATGATGCGTTGGATCCGGAGGTTGGTGGGGTGGTACGTGAGGACGAGGGGGATTCTTTTTTGGTTTTTATTGCGTGGACGGGGTGTGAGGGATGAGGTGCGGGAGATGTGGGAGACACGGTTGAGGGCGTTCTCGACCACCGAGGAGGGGAAGTTACGGTCCTTGAAAAACGAGGACAACTGAGATGTACGGGAGTGGAATGCCTCATCCTGGGAGCAGATGCGGCAGAGGCGAAGGAATTGGGAATAGGGGATAGCATTTTTGCAGGAAGGTGGGTGGGAGGAGGAGTATTCTAGGTAGCTGCGGGAGTCGGTGGGCTTGAAATGAATATCGGTTTCTAGGTGGTTGCCCGATATGGAGACAGAGAGGTCCAGGAAGGGGGGAGAGGTGTTAGAGATGGTCCAGGTAAACTTAAGGTTGGGGTGGAAGGTGTTAGTGAAGTATTTGAACTGTTCGAGCTCCTCGTGGGAGCACGAGGCGGCGCCGATACAGTCATCAATGTAACGGAGGAAGAGGTGGGGTTTAGGGCCGGTGTAGGTACGGAAGAGGGATTGTTCCACGATACAGTACATTTGGATTTTTAGAAGGTTTTTGATAGGCTACATGTTAGGCACCTTAACGAGAGTCCACAATGTTGGAGATATTATTTTAGCATGGATAGAGGATTGGCAAATTGATAGAAGACAAAGGGGGTGGAGTAAGGGGGAAACTTTCAGGATGGCAACCTACTTCTAGTGGAGTGTCACATGGGTCAGTGCTGGGCTCACAATTATTTAAAATGTATATTATTGACTTGATTTAGGGAAATGAAATTATTATGGTGAAGTTTGCAGATGATGCAGAAATAAGTGGGAAGGCAATTGGTGGGGATAACACGGAGTTTGCAGAGCAATATACATAGGTTAGGTGAGTGGGCAAAAAAGTGGCTGATGCCATAAAAAGTGGGCAAATGTGGGGTTATACTTTGGGAAAAGGAATAGGCAACCTGAATATTATTTAAGTGGAGAAGGACTGCAGGAAGCTACAGCACAGAGGGATTTGAGTGTCTTCGTGCATGAATCCCAAAAATCTTACATATAAATTCATCAAGTGACCGGAAAGGCAAATGGAATGTTATCCTTCATTTGAGAGGAAATAAACATACAGAAGTCATGCCAAAAGAATACAAGGCCACACGTAGAATACTGTGAACAGTTTTGGTCTCCTTATCTGAGGAACGGTATACTGGCATTGGAAGTTGTTCAGAGAAATTTCACCAGGCTGATACAATTATAGAAGGATTTTCTCAAGAGGATTTGAGTTCAATGGGCTTTCACTCATTAGAATTTAAACAATTAATGAAGATCTTATTGAAAAATAAGAGATTATTAGGGAGATTCTCAAGATAGCTGCAGGTAGGTCGATTACTGTTGTGGAATAGTCTATCGCCAGGGGACATACTCTCAGTAACAAAGAAACATAGAAACGTAGCAAATAGGAGAGTGGGTAGGCCTTTTGGCCCTTGGAACCTCTTCTACCATTCAATATGATTGTGGCTGATCATCCAATTCATCCCCATTCCTACTTTCTCTCCATACCGTTTAGCTTAAATAAAGGGAATTACAGCGAAATGAGGACAGTGTGAGGAAATATGAACGGTCTGATAGAATAGCAGGAATGACAGTAAGAAAGCAGTGACAGAGATTGAAGTAGGTAATGCACGACCCTCAGTAATAATACATCCCAGTAAAGAGGAAGGATTCTCAGAGTTGAATAAACCAAACCTGACTAACCAAGAATGTTCAGGAGTGTATCAATTTGTGGAAAAAGCATTTAAGGAGATGAAAAATCAATGAAAGCCAGAAAGACTGGGATAAATTCAGAAGCCAAAGAAGGACTAAAAATATAATAAAGGCAGAGAAAATATGCTACAAGGGCAAATTAGTGAGGAATTGAAAAACTGACAATAAAAAGACTCTTGAAATGTATAAGAGGAAAGAATTCAAAGTGAACATTGGCCTCTTAGAAAATAAACCTTGCGAGTCAGTCATGGGGAGCCAGGAGATGGCAAAGCAGTTCAACATATTTTGCATCTGTTTATAGTGGAAGGTACTTTGCATATTCCATAAATACTAAAGTATATGGGAGAGGATTTAAGTACCATTGTCATCATTAGGGAAGTAGTATTAGACAAACTAATGGCTGAATTATCCCCTGGCCTGAGGATCCTTAAAGATATAACTACAGAGATACAGGATGTGTTGGTTGAAATAGTTTTGCAATTTGCCAGAATGCAGTCATTTTTTTAGAAAACAATCAATGTGACACCTGTATTGAGAAAGGAAGGAAGGCAGGCAATAAGAGGGGCTAGCAAAACTGTTTTCTCTAGAAGGCTGAGGGGAACTTTATAGAAGTCTATAAAATTAGGAGATTCATAGATAAGGTTGTTTGTAAGAATCTTCCTCCTCCTCCTCCCACCCTCCACAAGAGTTGAATTGTCTAATACTAAGGGTCATGCCTGTAATGAGAGAGGGGTAAAGTTCAAATGAGATATGATGTATGAGTTTATTTACAGAGTGGTAGGAGTCTGGAATGCACTAAAATGGTAGTGAAGGATGCGTTAAAGAGACTTTTGGATAAACACTTCAATATACAAGAAATGGAAGGATATTGACCAAAGACATGCAGAATGGATTAGTTCAATTTGGAGTCCTATTTGTCACAACATTGGCAGAATGGCCAGTTTTGGTGCTGTTGTCTGTCCTACATTCAATGGTCTACAAAGCAAGTAACTATGGGCTGATTAACCTAACATTGCTAGCAATGTACTGGAATCAATTATTTAACAAGTAATAGCAGAGTATTTCAAAAATCAATCGAAATCAAGCAGAGGCAGTGTAGTTTCCTGAAAGTGGAATTTAAATTTTGAGGAAGTCTGAACCAGAGAAGAAAGAGGAACCAGCAGATGGGTTGTATTTGAATTTCCAAAGTCTGTAGACAAGGTAATTTTTGTGTGTTAAGTCATAAGACTGAGATGTGGAGGAATTTCTTCCTTAAGAGTGTTCAATGCCTTTGGACCTCCTAGGTACAGGGCCCTTGTGTAGATTTAAGGCAGAGATAGATTCTTTCAGTAGGGTAATCGAGAGTTATGGGAAAAATGTAGGAAAGTAGACATGAGGAACTTCAGATAAGCCATTGTTCAATTGGCTAGTGGAGCAAGATTGTGGGGCAGAATGGCTTACGCCTGTTGCCATTTCATTTTGTCTTGAAAATGACATTCATACTTTGCCATTTTGTCTCCTGGAGGTTGCTGACTTGCTCGCTAAGCTGGCTGGTTTTCGTTTAGACGTTTCAATCACCATGCAAGGTAACATCAGTGAAGCCTCCGTTGAAGTGATATTGTTCTGCTCCACTTGGAATTTAAAATTCAAAAGAACTGTGGCTGCTGTAAATCAGGAACAAAAACAAAGTTGCTGGAAAAGCTCAGCAGGTCTGGCAGCATCTGTGGAGGAGAAAACAGTTAACGTTTCAGGTCCGGTGCTGGGAAAATCATCAGTTTATATGAAGAAAATAGGGAGGTGGGTGGGGTAGGGAGTAAAACAATAGGATAGAGCCCAAAGAGACAGAAAGACAGTTGGACAGACAAAGGAGTTGCTAATGATCTGGCTGGGAGGGTGAATTGTTAATGGGGCCTGTTAGTGACTAACAACAGGGGGCGTGTAATGGCAGGCTATGTGGTAACAAGGGCTGGTCTGTGGGGTAGGGGGGCTGCTCCATAGGAGAGTTGAAGCCCCAAAATGATTGGACTCAATGTTGAGTTCAGAGAGCTGTAGGGTCCCCAAGTGGAAAATGGTGTTGTTCCTCCAGCTTGCATTGGGCTTTGCTGGAACACTGCAGCAAGCCAGAGACATATGAAGGCCAGGGAGCAGGATGGTGCATTAAACAGGTAGTTTAGGGTCTTTTTTGCAAGCAGAACGTAGATGTTCTGCAAAGCAGTCACCAAGTCTACGCTTCATTTCCCAATGTAGAGGAGACCACATTGTGAGCAGCGAATGCAGTAGACTAGATTCTGGGAAGTGCAGCTTCACCTGGAAGGTATGTTTGGGCCCTTGGATACTGGGGAGGGAGGTGGTGGAATTTGTACTGTTTGGTCTGTTATGGTGAGTTGTCATTCAATTTGTACCACTGCTACTACTAATAAACCATTATAGCCCAAGATAAAGACATACATAAGAATTCCTAGAGCCATGGTTCTCAACCCTTAATGCAAACAGTTGAACACCATATAGTTGAAGTCCATACAGAACTAAACTGGAAATGACAACTCAGCACAACAGCCTAGACAGTATACATTCCAAGTGGAGTGACATAATCCTTCACTGAAGTTACCAAGCATAGTGGTGAAGTGTCTGAACAAAAACAAGCCAGCTTGGCGAGCAAGTCAACAATTTCACTGAGAACCCAAGCTACAGATTTTTGCTAAACCTTAAATCTGTTTGCTTCTTGAATACAAAATGTTTTGGCCTCAGCTGTTTGTGAAAAACAATTCTACAAGCTCAGTCTCTGGGTGAAGAAATTTATCTTCACCTCAGTCTTAAATGGATTACCCAGTCCCCTTAGTCTGTGATCCCTGTTTCTGGACTCCATGGTCATTGGGAATATCCTTCCTGCATTTATCCTGCCTACTGCTGTTAGAATATTGCAGGTTTCTATGGGATTTCCCCTTTATTCTTCTCAACTATCTACATTCATTGTAGAAGTCACATGACACCAGATTACAGTGCAACAGGACTGAAGTCTGAAGGTTTTGGAGCAGTGCTCCTTTGACAGTGGAAGTACACAAGACCAGTGCCACAAGAGCTGTGATTAGAAATAAACCTTTTAACTGGTTTAGTCTCTCCATTCCTCAACTCTGCCAACCCAGGAATCTGTCTGGTAAATTTTTGCTGCATTCCCTCCGGAGCCAGAACATCCTTCCTCAGGAAAGGGGAACAAACCTGAACACAATACTTCGGGTGTGGCCACTCTAAGACCCTGTATATTTGCAGTACAGCATCCCTACTTCTGTCCTTGTATCCTTTCCCTATGAGAGAAAACATACCATTTATCTACTTCACCTGTATGCAGACTGAGCAACTGACATACACGAGGGTAACTTAAACAGTTAAGTCAGTGCCTTTGATCTCTTTGCCACAGATCAATGGGGGCAAGAGCCTTGCTTATATTTAAGGCTGAGATAGGTAGGGGAATTGAGGGTTTGGGAAAAGTCTAGGAAAGTGGATGTGAAAAAAATCAGATCAGCATGATCCTACTGGATTCAGCTTTCCCAGAATAGTGAACTGAATTGAACTGGCCCAGATTACAGGTGGTTTGCATTAGCAGTGTGATGTAAATTTTTTGCTTCAGGAAGCAAACAAGACAGAAAGCTCCAACTCCAGGGAAGGAAAGGGAAACAAAACAATGGGAGGCATCACAATAAAGCCAATCCAAACAAATTCTACAGGCTTCAGTGCTAGTTAGATTCCTTGAAGATGCAGAGACAAAAAAACCACCTGGTCCCAATACAACATACAAGAAATGACAGCTTTATTGGTCATTTCATTAGTTGAATGGAGTTTGCTTGTGTTTCCTGTACAGGAACAAGGCCATCAATGAAGCAGAGATCAGGGAGGCAGCTGTCACTGTCAGGGCCACCATCACAACCAGCTCAGACTGCACACCTACACAACAAGGAGAAACCAATGACAGAGACAACAAGGTGCAGGGCTGGGTGAACACAGCAGGCCAAGCAGCATCATAGGAGCAGAGAGGCTGACGTTTTGGGCCTAGACCCTGCATCAGAAAAGGGGGAGGGGAAGGGGGTTTTGAAATAAATAGGGAGAGAGTGGGAGGCGGATAGAAGAGGGATAGAGGAGAGGAAACAAACAGGTCGAAGAGGCGGGGATGGAGCCAGGAAAGGTGAGTGTAGGTAGGGGGTTAGGAAGGGGATAGGTCAGTCCAGGGAGGACGGACACGTCAAGGGGGCGGGATGAGGTTGGTCGGTAGGAGATGGAGGTGCGGCTTGAGGTGGGAGGAGGGGATAGGTGGGAGGAAGAACAGGTCAGGGAGGCAGGGACGAGCTGGACTGGTTTTGGGATGCGGTGGGGGGAGGGGAGATTTTGAAACTTGTGAAATCCACATTGATACCATTGGGCTGCAGGGTTCCCAAGCGGAATATGAGTTGCTGTTCCTGCAACCTTCGGGTGGCATCGTTGTGGCACTGCAGGAGGCCCAGGATGGACATGTCGTCTGAGGAATGGGAGGGGGAGTTGAAATGGTTCGCGACTGGGAGGTGCAGTTGTTTGTTGCGAACCGAGCGTAGGTGTTCTGCAAAGCGGTCCCCGAGTCTCCGCTTGGTTTCCCCGATGTAGAGGAAGCCACACCGGGTACAGCGGATGCAGTATACCACATTGGCAGATGTGCAGGTGAACATCTGCTTGATGTGGAAAGTCTTCTTGGGGCCTGGGATGGGGGTGAGGGAGGAGGTATGGGGGCAGGTGTAGCACTTCCTGCGGTTGCAGGGAAAAGTGCCGGGTGTGGTGGAGCTGGAGGGGAGTGTGGAGCGGACAAGGGAGTCACGGAGAGAGTTGTCCCTCCGGAAAGCAGATAAGGGTGGGGAGGGAAAGATGTCTTTGGTGGTGGGGTCGGATTGCAGATGGCGGAAGTGTCGGAGGATGATGCGTTGGATCCGGAGGTTGGTGGGGTGGTACGTGAGGACGAGGGGGATTCTTTTTTGGTTTTTATTGCGTGGACGGGGTGTGAGGGATGAGGTGCGGGAGATGTGGGAGACACGGTTGAGGGCGTTCTCGACCACCGAGGAGGGGAAGTTACGGTCCTTGAAAAACGAGGACAACTGAGATGTACGGGAGTGGAATGCCTCATCCTGGGAGCAGATGCGGCAGAGGCGAAGGAATTGGGAATAGGGGATAGCATTTTTGCAGGAAGGTGGGTGGGAGGAGGAGTATTCTAGGTAGCTG
>NW_025976714.1:0-140 GCF_021869965.1 Rhincodon typus | reverse complement strand
GCTGTCACTGTCAGGGCCACCATCACAACCAGCTCAGACTGCACACCGACACAACAAGGAGAAACCAATGGTTACTGAGGAAAACAGGGACAAAGAGGGAAACTAGCAGTCAGACAACTCACCACCTGCAGACCTCTCCT
>NW_025976713.1:616-7299 GCF_021869965.1 Rhincodon typus | reverse complement strand
GCAATAACAACCAAAAAAGAATCCCCCTCGTCCTCACATACCACCCCACCAACCTCCGGATCCAACGCATCATCCTCCGACACTTCCACCATCTGCAATCCGACCCCACCACCAAAGACATCTTTCCCTCCCCACCCTTATCTGCTTTCCGGAGGGACCACTCTCTCCGTGACTCCCTTGTCCGCTCCACACTCCCCTACAGACCCACCATACCCGGCACTTTTCCCTGCAACCACAGGAAGTGCTACACCTGACCCCATACCTCCTCCCTCACCCTCATCCCAGGCCCCAAGAAGACTTTCCACATCAAGCAGATGTTCACCTGCACATCTGCCAATGCAGTATACTGCATCTGCTATACCCGGTGTGGCTTCCTCTACATTAGGGAAACCGAGCGGAGGCTCGGGGACCGCTTTGCAGAAGACCTACGCTCAGTTCGCAGTAAACAACTGCACCTCCCAGTCGCGAACCATTTCAACTCCCCCTCCCATTTCTCAGATGACATGTCCATCCTGGGCCTCCTGCAGTGCCACAACGATGCCACCCGAAGGTTGCAGGAACAGCAACTCATATTCCGCTTGGGAACCCTGCAGCCCCATGGTATCAATGTGGATTTCACAAGCTTCAAAATCTCCCCTCCCCCTACCGCATCCCAAAACCAGCCCAGCTCGTCCCCGCCTCCCTAACCTGTTCTTCCTCCCACCTATCCCCTCCTCCCACCTCAAGCTGCACTCCCATCTCCTACCTACTAACCTCATCCCGCCCCCTTGACCTGTCCATCCTCCCTGGACTGACCTATCCCCTCCCTAACTCCCCACCTATACTCACCTTTACTGGCTCCATCCCCGCCTCTTCGACCTGTCTGTTTCCTCTCCACCTATCCTCTCCTCTATCCATCTTCTATCCGCCTCCTCCTCTCTCCCTATTTATTTCAGAACCCCCTTCCCCTCCCCCATTTCTGATGAAGGGTCTAGGCCCGAAACATCAGCCTTTCTGCTCCTATGATGCTGCTTGGCCTGCTGTGTTCATCCAGCTCTACACCTTGTTATCTGGTCAATAGCTTGTTTTCTTTTGTGGAAGCTTGCTGTGCACAAGTTGACAGTCTAGTTTCCTGCACTAATTAGTGACTATGTTACTAACAATACTTCATTGGGTGCGAGGAGCTTTGGAACATTCTGAAGGCGTGAAAGGCATAAGAGAAATTTGACCTCCAGGTAGCTCTTGACTTAGTGTTGAGTTTAAATGACAGAACAATGGTTACAAAGGCACTGAAGTGTGAGCAGATCATTTCTTACAGGAAATAACAGCAGCTGGAAGCAAGCCTAACTCTCTGCTTGACCCTACACATGGTGTCTCATTTCCTTCTGTAGAAACTATGAAACTGTTTCTTAGTACTTTTGAAGTCATGTCAGCAAAATCGAGAGTATTTTGGTCACCAGTTGCTCTTGGAGGCTTTTGCAATCTCTATCAAGATGGTTGTTATAAAAATTGATTTATGCCCTGGTCATTGCAGATTCAGTTTGGTTGCTTGGTTTATTTATTGTCATGCGTATTTTGTTACTAAATACAATGAAAAGTGTGTCATCATGCTACACATCCACACCTTCTTATTTTCTCTCTCTATTGTGAACAATCGATATATACAATGGCTGTTATTCTCTATATTACAGACTGTGGCTGCAAATGCCTATAATATATACAGTGACGGCTCTTTACTATAATATACACAGGGACTACTCTTCTCTATACTATACGCATAGACTGCTATTCTCTACAATGTACACAAGTGCTGCTATTCTTTATAATATGCATAGGGACTGCTATTTAGTATAGTATAGACTGGGACTACTATTTCGTACAATATACACAGAGTTTGCTATTCTCTAGAATATACACAGGGACACCTGTTCTCTATAATATACACAAGGGTTACTGTTCCCTATGGTGTACACATGGGCTGCTATTTTCCACAATACACATAAATGCTGCTATTCTGTGTAATATTCACAGGGATTGCTATTCTCTATAATATACACAATATACAAACAGAGGAAGGTCAAAAAGAAAAAGAGAGAAAAGAAAGGGAGAAAGAGAGAGTTTGAACTTGGAAAGTTGCAAATTAGACAGGATAGCTGACTTAATATGATGAAAATGAAGGTAGAAGATAGGCTTAGTGAGGAGGAAGGTGATGATGAGCAATCCCATCATAGCCAAAGACCTGGTAGGGATATATACAAATATCCCAGAACATTACCAAAATTTAAATATTTTGCTATTCTCTGCAATGTACACAGGGACAACTATATCCCCTACAGTATATACATAGATTGCTATTTTCTATAATGGTGATATATTTCCAAGACAGGATGATGAGTGGCGTGGAGGGGAACTTGCAGGTGGTGGTATTCCCATGTATCTGCTGCCCTTGTCCGTCTAGATGGAAGTGGTTGTGGGTTTGGAAGGTGCTATCTAAGGATCTTTGGTGAATTTCTGCAGTGCATCTTGTAGATAGTACACGCTGCTACCACTGTGCAGGGGAAGGAATGGATGCTTGTGGATGCTCTTCTCACCGTTTTAACTTTCTGTTCCTCAACATGATTTCATATCACTTCTGTTATTCCAGCAGAATAGCATCTGTAAAATCCTCATATGTCTTTTCTGTCTTTAATGCTCTCATCCATCTCTTTGAAGTTGCTCTGTTTAATTCTTTCAAACTTAATATAAGTTTGACCTGGTTCCTTTCTTACATTTCTGAACCATTGTCTATATGCTTCTGGTACCAATTCATAGGCACTCAAAATAGCCTGTTTTACCTCTTCATATTCCCCTGACATCTCCTCTGACAGCGATGCAAATGCTTCACTAGCCCTGCCTACAAACTTGGTCTGAATTAACATTACCCACACAGTCTCTGGCCAGTTTATCTGTTTAACCAATTTCTCAAAGGAAATGAAAAAAACTTCTACATCTTTTTCATCGAATTTTGGTAATGTATTGACATATTTGTATATATCTCTACCAGGTCTTTAGCTACAATGGCTTTGCTCATCATCACCCTCCTCCTCACTAAGCCTATCTTCTATCTTCATTTCCATCATTTTAACTCAGCTATCTGTCTCATTTGCAACTTCCGAAGTTCAAACTCTCTCTCTTTCTCACTCTCTTCTGTCTCTTTTTATTTTTGTCTTTCCTCTGCTTATAGCCGTAATTCAGACAGTTCCCATTCCTGCTCAAGCTGCTCATCTGCAATTGAATTCTAGCCATTTCCAAACATTCTGATGACCTTTCCAGCAAATTTAAATGTCAAGCTATTGCTGTAATTACCTCTTCTTTTCTCACAGGCAAAGGCAACCCCAACTCCAGCTTGTCTGCCAATTCCAGCAGCTTTTCCTTGCACACCTTTTGTAAAACCCCCAAAGTCACTTCTTCCACCCTCAGAAAACTCTTACCGACCGAAAGAGCCATTACCTCACTTCTGATTTAACCAACAACGAGCAACTAAACTTAACCAATTTTCCACTTCTCACCTAATTTTTAGTTAAAGATCTAAGACGCTAGTCCCCAAGTCCATTTAAACCTGCTGGGACCTTCTGTACCCTAAATCTGTTCAAATCTGTCCAGATCCCTCAAGTTCTATCTAGATCTGACCAAATCCATCCAAATCCCGGACCCAATCTGTCCCAACCTGTGAAAATCCTAGACCCAAGCTGGCCAGATCCCAGACCCGAGCCCCCAATCTGTTATAAAGCCGAGGTTGACTCCCCTCTGAAAACCAAAACTGAAACACCCAAAGAGGAGTACCTCACCCTATAATCTGTTGAAAGGAGTTTGAAAAGGGATGTAACCGGTCTTTCAGCAACTTCTAGTAGTTAAATCAAATAAATCCCTGACACTCACTCTACAATCAATAAGTAAGAATTTATTTATCTAACTCCAACAGTGAACAAATTAACTAAACTATTAACAAACTGAACAAATCCCTCTAACTACTAACTATTCCTGAATAATGCAAGATTCTAATGGTATACTGTTCCAATACATACAAGTCCCACTTACATAACAAAAGAATGGAATTTAGTCTCTCAAAATTACAGCCAGGTTACATGTCTTCCGGAATGCACTGTGCCTTCTCCGTCAATTTTTCTGTCAGAAATATTAACTAGTTGTGCTGTGGTATTTGATATTTAGATTGCGCTTTCTCTAAGATCTAAGAGCTGTTATCTCTAGCGAATGGCAGTTACGTCTGCCAAATTTCCAGCTGTCCCCTTCTTTTATACCCTTGATGACATTTCAATTTCTTACAATTGGATTGGTCCTTGGTTGTCAAAACCATCAGATTTAAATTTGATAGGTTTTTGGTATCTAAGTGCCTGGTTCAAATTGATTGGCTAAATTCAAAAACCTGTTGACTTGGTAAAAATGCTGCTTGTCCCACTAACAGTACGACCTTTTAATCCAAATGTATTTGCAAACTTTCAAGCTGCTCACAGGCATCTCCAAGCATAGAAAAAGCATAATCTTTTAAGGGGCCATATAATGCTTTCCCCCCTAGCATTTAACAAACACCAAATTCTAATTGGCGCTGTGAGGCAGTACTGCTAACCACTGAGCCACTGTGCCACCTTGGCTGCTTGAATCTTTAACTCTGCTTTCTTCCCACAGATGCTGCCAAATGTGCCGAGTTTCTCCAGCAAATTCTTTGTTTCAAATTTCCAGCATCCTCAGTTTTTTGTTTTATTGTAGTACATCAGTGTTCTATTACTCTCCTGAAGTCATTAGTCTCAATGTTCAATTCTTGACAGTAGTTGAAAATATGCCTAAATTCTAATTGAATTTGGTTCAATTCCAGCTTCAGGTGACTATCTGTGTGGAGTTTGCACATTCTCCCCATAGTTGTGTGGGTTTCCTTCCATAGTCCAAAGATGTGCAGGTTAGGTGGATTGCCCATAGTGTCAAGGGTGGGAAATATAAGATAGGGGGTTTGGGTCTGGGTGGGATGCTACCTGGAGGGTTAGTGTGGACTTGATGGGCCAAATGGCCTACTTCTACACTGTAGGGATTCCATGGCCCTTCTTCAGAATGGAAGTAGGGTCACGGGACCCAAAATGTTGACTTTATTCCTGGTTCCACAGATGGTGCCAGGCTTACTGAGTTTCTCCAGCAGTTTCTGATGTACTATATTTAGTTACATTGACCATTACCTGCACATCACATTATCCTTGAATAAAGAATCAAAATTATTATTTCACTAATCCTTCTGTGATTATGTTAATGTCTAATAGAACATAGCAGAGTAATATAGATCAGGGACGCTCAAGGAGTTGAAATTGGAGACCGAAAGAGATGTCAGGGGGAATTACTGAGTATAGAAGAGGCCCATCACTGATCACTGACTTCAGAAAGAAGAGAAGAGAACATGCCCCCATCTACATTAATAGAGCTTAGGTTGAGAGGGTGGAGAGTTTCAAGGTCCTAGGAATACGATAACCAACAACCTGTCCTGGACTTCCCACGTAGATGTGGCATTCAAGAAGGCACAACAATGCCTCTTCTTCCCCAGGAAGCTCAGGAAATTTGGTATGTCCATAAGGTGTCTCATCAACATTTGCAGATGCACCATTGAAAGTGTACTGTCTGCATGCATAACAGCTTGATATGGCAACTGCTCTGCCCAGGACCGTAAGAAACTACAGAAAGTGGTGTGCACTGCCCAGACCATCATGGAAGCCAGCCTTCACTCCATGTACTCCATTTACTTTGCTCGCCGCCGCGGAAATGCTGCCAACGTCATCAATTGCATGGTAAGCGAGGATATACAGATCTTAGGGTGAAAAACGAACACTTGGACGGAGGCATACTAGTTATGTCGCACAGGACCTGAGCAAATCAAGATCAACATTAGCAAGATCAGCGTCAGGCAAAAGATACAGAAAACAAGCACCAGTAGGTTCAGGAACAGCTTCTTCCTGGCTGTTATT
This sequence comes from Rhincodon typus, assembly GCF_021869965.1. Lineage (NCBI taxonomy): Eukaryota > Metazoa > Chordata > Chondrichthyes > Orectolobiformes > Rhincodontidae > Rhincodon > Rhincodon typus. The sequence continues at coordinate 1,321 of NW_025976713.1, read as the reverse complement.
AGACTGATGAATCAACTCTCTAACTTCAAATCATGCTGATCTTGCTAATGTTGATCTTGCTTTGCTCATTTCTTGTGCAACATAACCTGTATGCCTCCATCCAAGTCAACAAGGTGCAGGGCTGGATGAACACAGCAGGCCAAGCAGCATCATAGGAGCAGAGAGGCTGACGTTTCGGGCCTAGACCCTTCATCAGAAAAGGGGGAGGGGAAGGGGGTTTTGAAATAAATAGGGAGAGAGTGGGAGGCGGATAGAAGAGGGATAGAGGAGAGGATAGGTGGAGAGGAAACAAACAGGTCGAAGAGGCGGGGATGGGGCCAGGAAAGGTGAGTGTAGGTAGGGAGTTAGGAAGGGGATAGGTCAGTCCAGGGAGGACGGACAGGTCAAGGGGGCGGGATGAGGTTGGTCGGTAGGAGATGGAGGTGCGGCTTGAGGTGGGAGGAGGGGATAGGTGGGAGGAAGAACAGGTTAGGGAGGCAGGGACGAGTTGGACTGGTTTTGGGATGCGGTGGGGGGAGGGGAGATTTTGAAACTTGTGAAATCCACATTGATACCATTGGGCTGCAGGGTTCCCAAGCGGAATATGAGTTGCTGTTCCTGCAACCTTCGGGTGGCATCGTTGTGGCACTGCAGGAGGCCCAGGATGGACATGTCGTCTGAGGAATGGGAGGGGGAGTTGAAATGGTTCGCGACTGGGAGGTGCAG
>NW_025976713.1:0-516 GCF_021869965.1 Rhincodon typus | reverse complement strand
GGGTACAGCGGATGCAGTATACCACATTGGCAGATGTGCAGGTGAACATCTGCTTGATGTGGAAAGTCTTCTTGGGGCCTGGGATGGGGGTGAGGGAGGAGGTATGGGGGCAGGTGTAGCACTTCCTGCGGTTGCAGGGAAAAGTGCCGGGTGTGGTGGAGCTGGAGGGGAGTGTGGAGCGGACAAGGGAGTCACGGAGAGAGTTGTCCCTCCGGAAAGCAGATAAAGGTGGGGAGGGAAAGATGTCTTTGGTGGTGGGGTCGGATTGCAGATGGCGGAAGTGTCGGAGGATGATGCGTTGGATCCGGAGGTTGGTGGGGTGGTACGTGAGGACGAGGGGGATTCTTTTTTGGTTTTTATTGCGTGGACGGGGTGTGAGGGATGAGGTGCGGGAGATGTGGGAGACACGGTTGAGGGCGTTCTCGACCACCGAGGAGGGGAAGTTACGGTCCTTGAAAAACGAGGACAACTGAGATGTACGGGAGTGGAATGCCTCATCCTGGGAGCAGATGCGGC
>NW_025976712.1:426-7299 GCF_021869965.1 Rhincodon typus | reverse complement strand
ACGCTGATGCTGCTTGGCCTGCTGTGTTCATCCAGCTCTACACCTTGTTTGCTCAAAACACTATTTTATTACCAGGAGCTAAGTGCATCATAACCCAGACATAGATAGACCCTAGAGTGGGCAGGCCTTACTTCTTCCAATTAATGCATAATATTGACACCAAAATCTGGCTTCATCAATGTAACCGTGGCTTGGTATTTAACATAAGCTGCCAGCTTATCCAAAGTTCTCTCGATTCTGGAACAATTCCTTTCAGTTGGAAAACTGTACATGGTACTGCATTATTTAATAACAGAAAACCAAGGAATTATAGACCAAAATAAAAGAAAGAATTGTGGATGCTGGAAATCTGAAACTAGGGATAGCAATAACTGCTGACCCAGGCAGCCACTCCCATATCCCACAAGTGGATATAACAAAGTCCGGGTTCCACAGTTTGTACATTGCATTTTGGTGATTTGTTCCCTGCGCTGGCCATCGCCGAATATATCCACAAGAAGATGTCCATGTATTTTTAACTTAAGAACGTACAAATGGAAAAGAAGCGGCATCTAACACAAACAAGAACTGGTTGGAACAATCTCAGTACAATGATCAGACTTACAGATTCAAGCCATTTACCTGCAACCCCCTACAGTGCTCAGACCTCGGGAAAGGGTCAACCTGTTTCCACTTGTAAGTTTCTTCTTCAGTTGGAATACCTGTGTTTGGTTTCTTTCTGGTAAACCTCTTCATTCACTCGAACATAACTTCTTCAGTTGTGTCACTTCATGAGACACACTTGAACAAAATGCTAACACAGCTCACTTATTTCTTATCATCCGTCCCCTAAACTCATGCATTCAACAGCCTTGTAGATGTCTCCTTCTTAGACCTTAAAGCCATCTGTTGCTGGAGAGCTTTTTCTTATGAACTTCAAAATCACTGAGGTTCAACATCTCCTACTTTGACTTTTTGGAGACTGATGTTAAAGGCAATTTCTCCCTGAGTGACCTGCTTCTCTGCTCAGCTTCTGTGTTTCTGGAATAATTTCTGTCTGGCTCCCTTTGCCATGAGACACCTTGCTCCTACGCAACAGTCCAATTATTTTCTCATTCTACTCTTGGTTTTCAAAATCACTGAACAATTCACCTCAATGAATCATAGGATCCCTACAGCGTGGAAGCATGCCATTCGGCCCATTCAGTCCACACTCACCCTCCGAAGAGCATCCCACCCAGACCCAGCCTCCTACTGTATCCTTGTAACCCCACAATTTCCATAGCTAGCCCGCCAAACCCTGGACACTATGACCACGTTAGTATGGCCAAACTAGCTAACCTGCACATTGCTGGACTCTGGGAGGAAACTGGAGCAGACACAGGGAGAATGGCCTGAGCTGGGTAGCTTGGAAAATTGTTCACATACTCTTTAATACAAGATTTTAACAAAACCATTTGGTGGCACGGTGGTTCAGTGGTTAGCACTGCTGCCTCACAGTGCCAGGGATCCGGGTTCAATTCCAGCCTTGGGCAACTGTCTGTGTGGAGTTTGCACATTCTCCCTGTGTCTGCGTGGGTTTCCTCCGGGTGCTCCGGTTTCCTCCCACAGTCCAAAGATGTGCAGGTTAGGGTGGATTGACCATGGCAATTTGCCCATAGTACACAAGGATGTGCATGTTAGGTGGGTTAGCCATGGGAAATGCAAGATTACAGGGATGGGGATGGGTGGGTTGCTGCTTGGATGGTCAGTGCAGGCTCAACGGGCCAAATGGTCTCTTTCCAAACTGGAGATTCTATGTCCTCATTGTCCTGGAAAAGGTGGTGGTGAGCTGCCTTCTTGAACCGCTGTAGTCCTCCTGCTCTGGGTTGACCCACAATGCCATTAGGGAGGGAATTCCAGGATTTTGACCCAGCGACAGTGAAGGAACGGCGATATATTTCCAAGTCACAATGATGAGTGGCTTGGAGGGGAAATTGCAGGGGATGGCGTTCCTGTGTATCTGCTACTCTTGTCCTTCTAGATGAAAGTGGTCATGGGTTTGGAAGGTGCTATTTAAGGATCTTTGACGAATTTCTGCAATGCATCTTGTACATAGTACACACCGCTACTGAGCTGACCATTTCTACTAAACTGAATCTTCCTTTCTCAAGAGATCACTAGGGGCCATGTATGATGTGTTAAGATTTTCCTTCTGAGCCTTACTGCCTGTAAGGGTGGTAGAGACAGGAGCCCTCATGGCACTGAAGAAGTGTTTAGATGCGCATTTGCGATGCCAAAGGCACACAAGGCCATGGGCCATGTGCTGGAAAATGGGACGGGAACAGTTCAGGAGGTCGAAAATGGCGAATGAATTCCTGATGGAATGCGACAACGGCCTCCTCATGTTTATTCATCAGACTCCACCTCAGAATTCAGCTCCGAAATAAAAAAACAGAGCCGAAGATCAGGCAATTGTCAACAGAATGAGGAGGCAGCAACAAAACAAGAACAGTGAGGCACAGGCAAGGAAAACATTTTATGCCAGGCAATTGTCAAAAGTCAAACGACAGAAATTGTGCACGTTGTCTTTGTCAGGGTCTAACCTCCTTCAGCTCCGACTGTCTATTTGGATCTGAGCCAGTCAGTGAGACAGCGACCATGATGCTTCTGTTTTTGTGGACAGAGTTTATTAACTGCTCAGTCTTACAGCTCCTTCCACACTCCAGTCCAACCCGTAATTCCCTTGTCTTAAAAATACTATTTCCAATCAACCTGTTTGAAGATGTTATGACACCCCTGAAAGTGGGATGTGAACCCAGGTCTCCTGGCCAAGAGATGTGTATGCTGTTATTGTATCATAAGAACCATTCTGCTTCCCCGTTACATAGTTACTGATCAGCCTGATCAGACATAACACACCTCTGGAGCAGGTGGCATTCGAACCCAGACCTCTTGGTCCAGAGGCAGGGACGTGACCACAGCACTAGAAAAACTCTATTTGTTTCCCCTTTATATCTATCCAGCCAATTAAAATCGACCAAGCACCCACTTCGTTCCATATCATATGAACAGATTTGCCTACCTCTCTTAACTTCTGAATATGTACAACAATTGAACAAAACAAATGAAAATTAAACAAAACATTGGAGTACAGGAGCAGGGATGCCTCACTGCAATTATACAGGGCTTTGCTAAAACTGTACCTGGAATACTGGGTGCAGTTCTGGTCTCTGTAACTGAGGAAGGATGCTCTTGCGATAGAGGGAGCGCAGCAAAAGTTTACTGGACTGATTCCTGGCAGGACTGATGTATGAGGATTATATTCACTGGAGTTCGGAAGAATGAAGGGAATCTCATAGGAAAGTAAATTCAGACCCCTTAAAGGGTCACTCAACCCGAAATGTTAACTCTGATTTCTCTCCACAGACGCTGCTAGACCTGAGACAACAAGGTGCAGAGCTGGATGAACACAGCAGGCCAAGCAGCATTACAGGAGCAAAAAGGCTGACGGTTCGGGCCTAGACCCTTCTGAAGGGTTGTCTCGGATTCTCCAGCATCTGCAGTTCCTACTATCGCTGCTAGACCTGATGGGCTTTTCCAGCAATTTCTGTTCATAATCCCTCAAAGTATCTCCAAATAATTTCTTGGAGCAAGCACCTTCTTTTGTGAAACAGTCTGACAGCCAGTGGCTAATTTCAACTCACTTGACTTTGAAAATGTCTCTTTTCTTTTCCTTTAATGCTAGTAAGATCAGTACTCAACCTTTATTCAGCAACACCCTTCGTTGAATGTAGATTGTTTCAAAGGGAACAGTTTTCCACACAGCATAATATCCACAGGCAAACTTTTCTTAGACTGTGATAATACAATGTGGAGCTGGAGGAACACAGCAGGCCAGGCAGCATCAGAGGAGCAGGAAAGCTGATGTTTCGGGTCGGGACCCTTCAGAAATGGGCCCATTTTCTGAAGAAGGATCCTGACCTGAAACGTCAACTTTCCTGCTCCGCTGATGCTGTCTGGCCTGCTGTGTTCCTCCTGCCCCACACGGTGTTATCTCTGACTCCATCATCGGCAGTTCTTACTATCTCTACTTAGACTGTGCTTTGTATAGGATTTCCTTTAGGATATTGGAGAAATAAACCCATATATCCAAAGCTTCTGCTAATGTTTCAACGGCTAAGGCAATTTTTAACTGCCGTTTCTCCTGGATTCCGCAGCAAACAATCAACACTTATTATTCTTTTCCCCCAAGAATATGGTAAACCTGACTATATTCAAATAGCTACTCAAAAGACTGACATGTTAAGCATTGTTAAAAAGGAGTTGCTTCATATGTTCATATCAAGGCTGCAAGCGTGAATATGAAATTTCCCAAATTTAATTTCTTCAATGTTTCGTACGAATTTAATGTATTTTCAACAGTAACATTTTTCATCATAATATTCATCCGAGTACTTAGTTGTAATACTCATAACTAGCAACGGGTCTAGTCTGATCCATAATGAATTTATCTGTCAAATCAAACTTGGCAACACGTCTGTTTCTTCCTTGGAACATCATCTTTCGATGAAGACCTGGTCCAATTTCTAGGCAAGTGATTCACACTTCACAAGTAAGACTGTTGATCCAGACTTAATTCTGCTTCATTTCTAACCCACACATTGAAAGATCTCTGAAATCTGACATGCAATTTTTGAATTTCCTTTATATTTTATCTATTACATGTCACTGAAATTCTGCAGAGTCTCCCGACCGAATCTCACCAATCTGCATCATAAAGATGCCTGCCAGTTTCTCTCTGTGCTAGGAGTATCGGTGATGTGGAGGTGCCGCTGTTGGACTGGGGTGGTTAAAGTCGGAAGACACATGACACCAGGTTATAATCCAACAGGTTTATTAGAAATCACAAGCTTTCGTAGCGCTGCTCCTCTGTCAGGTGAGAAGGTAGCAAACAGATGTAATAACGAGATTAAGTCTACAATAATATATAGTGGAACTAGAATTCTAACAAGGCTTCAAATGGTAAATCAAAACATGAAAAAGATATGCGTACAATTAGCCCAACTTCTGTTTTTTGATAGGGTAAATGCTCAGGTAGTCAATGACAAGTGAATTGTCAAATATTGTAACTCTAAGTTGTCCCACTAACTGTGTTTTGAGGAGTGTCCTAGGTGGACTTGCACCAAAGTTTCTCTCCAAATATCTGTTGGAATACACTCAGTAATGACTGTAGCCAAGACTTAAAGAGTGTCTGTCTCAAAAACACCACAACACATGCTGAAACTGAGGGGACTTTCCACTGCAATTTCCTTATTGCAATATGGAGATTCTTAAATAGATCTAACTCCTCATTCACAGATTCCTCCCCCTTCCCCTTTGTCTGTTAGGAATTGAGCTGGTTCATCCACTTCAGCCCCTATATATTCCTCCATTACTTTATCTACCAGTACTATCCACTATGTATCATTGCAGACTGATTAAATCTAGCAGCTGTGTCTATTAAACACAAGGTGAAATTATTTCGCTGTTCAATAAATGAACTCCAATTATCTGCATAATTACTCATTACATTAACACCATCAGCAGGGAGGTCCTCTCGTGGCACAATGGTAGTGTCCCTACCCCCAAACTGAGAACCTGGGTTCAAGTCCCACCTGCTCCAGAGATGTGTAATAACATCTCTGACCAGGTTGATTAGGGAAAAACATTATTTTAAAAAAACACCATCAGCAGTAGGGCTTCCAGCTGCAATATTCCTGCGCTCTGAAGTATCATCCTGAAAACCAACCTGCTGCTACCAGCTCACAGCCTCTGCATGAGCCCATTATTTACTATGCCTTACGTTGCATGTCGTAGGGACTCTCCCTTTAAGACCCCAAAGCACTGTACTGAAAGCTAGAACATCTCATTATATGAGAGGGATCATAAAAGTGAAAGTTAAATGCACCCTTAGATGAAGTCGACAAATGGAATAGGCAGTAAATTTACAATTTTACAAGCTGCAAAAATCAATTTCTGAGTAGCAGGAAGCACCTGCCACACACCTAAAGCAAATCCAATGGCTTTATTCGCAAGGTGCAAGTTTAAAAAACTTTCTATCGTGGTGTTAATCACCTTCACGTGTAACTTTAATTATATTTTTAGAAGTTATCCCCTTCCCTTCCCATACAGAACCCAAAAGATAACATTCCCAATCCTCATCACATAATCCTTAACCGTAAATGGCATGTGACTTCTGACCCTTGTCCACCTCAGTCCAATACTGACACCTCCACATCATGGATAGAAATAATGTAGAAGGGAGGGGGATAAAGTGGGGGATTGGTGCTAGCTAATGATGCTCACTGGATGGGCCAGTCGATATGCAATGACCCGAATGGCCTCTTCTGTGCTGTAATGATCCTGAGATTCTGTCATTGCTTTCTGAAAGCCTTGGAACATTGACGCAGTACCTTTAACAGCCGAGAGATGTCAGCTGTAACTGAGATCAACCTGCAGTAGACAGCACAGAACTCCATCATTTCCTTATCATGAAAGTGGCACAAGGAACATTAAAGAGAAAAGCTCTTGAAAGGGAAGTTACAAACCTAACCTTTCCTTTATAGCAGAGGGAAAAGGCACACAATGTAGATTGTGGGTGGTCTATACACTGAGCAGAGGGATCCCACGCTCCGCTCCGATCGCTAGGCCACGGGGAGGCCATCGCTGTCACTGTCTCTCCCCTCGCTCTCACACCGACTCCTGACTCTCCCCTCGCTCTCACACCAACTGCTGCCCTGTCTCTCCCCCCGCTCTCGCACCGACTGCTGTCTCTCCCCGCGCTCTCGCACCGACTGCTGTCTCTCCCCGCGCTCTCACACCAACCGCTGCCCTGTCTCTCCCCCCGCTCTCGCACCGACTGCTGTCTCTCCC
>NW_025976712.1:0-326 GCF_021869965.1 Rhincodon typus | reverse complement strand
CACCGACTGCTGCCCTGTCTCTCCTCCTGCTCTCGCACCGACTGCTGCCCTGTCTCTCCTCCTGCTCTCGCACCGACTGCTGTCTCTCCCCTCAGTCTCGCACCGACTGCTGTCTCTCCCCCGGCTCTCGCACCGACTGCTGTCTCTCCCCCGGCTCTCGCACCGACTGCTGCCCTGTCTCTCCTCCCGCTCTCGCACCGACTGCTGCCCTGTCTCTCCTCCCGCTCTCGCACCGACTGCTCTCTCTCCCCCGGCTCTCGCACAGACTGCTGCCCTGTCTCTCCCCCCACTCTCGCACCGACTGCTGTCTCTCCCCCGGCTCTCGC
>NW_025976711.1:3917-7299 GCF_021869965.1 Rhincodon typus | reverse complement strand
ATTTTTGACCATGCAGCGTTCTACTCAAGTGTTAGTCTATATTCTGTACTTGTCTTTTAATCTCTCCAGGATCAGGATCATTGACAGTTCTACCTCTGCCTGATGATCTGAAAACAAATGGCCCTAACAGTGTATTGCTGAGATCAGATACACCTCGACAACCAGCTACACACCACAGGAGGAGGCCATTGAACCTTTCTAGGCTGCTACACAGGAGCAGGGAGCCCTGGTTCGCTAAAATTAAATACAGAGCAGAAATAACGACTTGCTTTTACATTGGAAAGCTATACCTAATGGAATTCCTCAGGGACCAGTGTGAGGTCAACAATTTATGATCGAGATTAATGATTTGGATGAAGGGCTGATTGGATTAGAGCTTAATTTGTAAGTACACCAGGACAGTCATCCAATAAGATGTCAAGTGGAAGCACAGCATCTATAACGAGGTATAGACAACGGGATGTTAGTGTGCAAACCTTCGGCAAAGAAAATAAAACAGTAAAATGTGGGTTATGGGAAGATTTTGTTTTGCAGAAAGGATAAAACAACAGTTAATTATATGACTGGAGAGAAAATGCAGAGCTCGGTGCTACAGAGGGATTTGTGTGTCCTGGTAAATGAATCACAGAAAGTTAGTTTGAAGATGCAGCAAGTGAATTGGAAAGTAAGTGGAATGATGTTGTTTCTTGCAAAGACTGTCAGGTATGATCTTAGGGATGTTTTACTGAATCTGTACAGGACATTGCTGAGACCACATCTGATGCACTGTGTGTAGTTATGAAAACTGGAAAAAAAGTCCACTGCCTTCAAAACTTTTCAAAGATGTTTCTCTTGACTCAGTCCTGGGATGAATGCATTATGTTATGGAGGATTAACAGTTTAAGCCAGAGAATGAGAGATGTTCTTATTGGCCATGTAAGTTCTTGAGGAGAGTGTAGCTGGTGAATACCTGATGGATATTTCCTCTTGTATGGGAGAACATAACTGGAGAATAATTTAAAAATAAGACAAGTTCTGAGCAATGTTCGCTGGATCTGAAACATTAACTCTGATTTGTCTTCACAGATGCTGCCAGACCTGCTGAGCTATCCAAGTAATTTCTGTATTTGTTTAAGAATAAGACACATTCATTTTTAAACAGATATTGTGAAGACATGAAACAGTTTATTTTTAAATTACACAGGCACATATAAACATATCTTTAAACCAAGTGGAGCCATTTGTTGCTAAGGAAGTGGCTCTGGTTCTGACAACAGCAATGATGCACCTACATGGAGCAGGGAATGTGATGGAATTATACAGTTCGGACAATATTCAAGGAGACCTCACGTGGCCCACTTTGGGTGTCAGATAACATTATTGTGTGATTCAACTCAGAGAGGGAAAAATGTAACCTGCCTGAAAAACAATGGCCTATTGCTCCCTCTCTGTTTCCTTGTTCCTCATCACAGCAATGCATACAAGCTGAACACCCATCAGTCATCTTTACCACTCATGGAAGATTCCTGACAAGGATTCATTTGAATCTCCCAATGCCTGAAGCAAAGGAAATTCAGCCAAATCTAGTTGTTTCAGGAAGTAATCCCATTGCCAGCAACTTGTCTGAGCAGTATCCCCTCAGAAGCAGAATAACATTCGGGACAAAGTCTCAGTTTTCCTTTCATCATGAGTTCAACGATTATGCGGACAAAGATCTTTCAAGTGAATAATGCAGAGAATTTGTTTTTCAGTTTGTCATCAAATGTACGTGTGTGTCGCTGTGTGTGTGCGTCAGCATGTTTAGAAACAGAAAATATCAATGTACATATTTGCAACATCCAAACTGTTTTTCATTCATCTTTCCACCATTGTTTGAGTGACTTTGTTTTGGTCATAAACATGTTATTTTAGCAGATAAAAGAAAACTGCCTGACTTGTTCCTAACACTAACCCCGACTCAGTCTAAGACCTATATCATCGGCCACATCACCAACCTGGTTACATTTAACATTTGTTGTGACCATTGGAGGAGTGGGACTAGAACAGGAAACAGTGACCAGACAAGCCAAGGAACTATAGACCAATGAGCCTAACATCAGTGATGGGTAAGTTGTTGGAAGGGATTCTGAGAGATAGAATTTAAATGCATTTGGAAAGGCAAGCATTGATTAGGGATATTCAGCATGGCTTTGTGAAATGGAAATCATGTCTCAATAATTTGATTGAGTAATTTGAAGATGTGATAAAGAAAATTGATGAAGGCAGTGTGGCAGGATTTGTCTATATGGACTTCAGCAAGGCATTCACTAAGCTTCCGAATGGTAGACAGATGAGTAAGGTTGGGTCACATGGTATCCAGGGGGAGCTAGCCAATTGAATTCAAAATTGCCTTGAAGGGAGAGGATTGTTATCCAGACTGGAGGCCTGTGGCCCAGCGGTGTGCCACAAGAATCAGTGCTGAGTTCATTGTGTTTCATCGTTTACATAAAGGATTTGGATGTGAATATCAGAGGCAATGGTTAGTAAGTTTGCAAATGTTCAAGGAGCGGTGTAGTGGATAGTGAGGAAGATTATCTCAGAGTACAACATGACTTTGATCAGATAGGCTAAAGCAGTGGCGGATGGAGTTTAAGTTAGATAAATATGAAGTTTTGCATTTGGGAAGTTAAAGTAGGGTAGGACTTATACAGTTAATGACAGGGTCCTGGGGAGTGTTTACGAATAAAGAGACCTTGGGGTGCAGGTGCATAATTCCTTGAAAGTAGAGTAGCAGCTAGTCAGGAGAGTGAAGAACACATTTGACACGCTTACCTTCATCAGTCAGATCATTGAGTGTAAGAGTTGGAATGGCGTGTTCACCTGTACAGGACGTTGCTGAGGCCACTTTAAGAATACTGCCCGCATTTCGGTTGACATTGTTAAGGGAAGGAAGTTGTTAAACTAGAGAGGTGTGAAGAAAAGATTTACAAGAATGTTCCGGGACTGGAGGGTTTAAGCTGTAGGGAGAGGTTGAATAGGTTGAGGCCTTTTCACCTGGAGTGTTGGAGGCTGAGGGGTGACATTGTAGGGGTTTATAAAATCATGAGGGGCACGGATAGTCTGAATAGCCAAAGTCTGTTTCCCAGGATAGTGGATTCCAAAGTAAAGAACATAAGTTGCAGGTGAGAGGGGAAAGATTTAGAAGAGACCTTTGGGGTCAACCTTTTCACGCAGAGAGTGGTGCGTGTATGGAAAGTGCTGTCAGAAGAAGTGGTGAATAGCATAAAATTATACATTTTAAAAGTGTCTGGATTGGCACATGAATAGGAAGTGTTTGGAGGGTTTTGGACAAAATCCTGGCAAATGGGAATATATCAGATTAGATATCTGGTCGGCATGAACAAGTTGGACTAAAGGTTCTGTT
>NW_025976711.1:1932-3817 GCF_021869965.1 Rhincodon typus | reverse complement strand
CAGAAGAAGTGGTGAAGCGCATACAATTATACATTTTAAAAGTGTCTGGATTGGCACATGAATAGGAAGTGTTTGGAGGGTTTTGGACAAAATCCTGGCAAATGGGAATATATCAGATTAGATATCTGGTCGGCATGAACAAGTTGGACTAAAGGCTCTGTTTCCGTGTTGTATGACTTTCTGATTTTATAAGACGGACGAGAAGAAAATCTAAAATTCTTTGGAGTCAAAATTTCTTCCCCAGAAGTCTATGATGCCTTCCTGTGTACATTTATTCAAAGCTGAGTTAGTAAAATATTTGACAGACGTTAAGTGAAACACAATTTATTTAAACCCTGCAGTTAAAATACAATCAAAGAAAGAGGAATTTCGAATAACCTAAGTCTATTGGAAAACTTAACCGCATAATAGTTACAGCAACGATACCTAATTAGCTGTTCCAATACAGTAACATCCTGTAAACACACACTTTGGTCAAAAAGAAAACTCAGACACAAATTCTCACATGCACTTCTCCAATCCAGGTGGGAAAAATGAAGTCCAAAGAAAATTCAGTAACCAGGAGGCACTCACTGAAGTTTCTAATTCTGTTCAGACCCTAATGGCTACTGATGCCACTGAAAAATGAAAACCCAGAAATCCTAAAGGAAGGTATTATGTCTGCTGTCAGTTATGAACAACATGACATTCAGTGCAGGGTAACACATTAATGTGGGTAGAGTTTATTCAGAGCCTGTATCTCTCTCTCACTCACCATGGGGCTCAGCAGAGGCACTTAAACTGTTAGGAATGCCGTATCCTGGGTAAAGTGTGGAATTTCTCACCCTATTAATGCTTTCTGTGGGCAGAAGTGATTGCAGCCAATCCTCAAGTCCTAATACAATCATCTCTTATTAGCTCACAACACTGCAGATTAAACATTCAGTTTCTTCAGTCTCTTCTCATGGGATACCATCATCTTGAGAATTGGACTGGTGATACTCTTTTCTACTGTGTTTGAAGCAAGGAGATCACTCCTTTCAAAGGAGATCAAATCTATACACAATGGCCCAAAATAGTCTCTCATCAAGACTCGACCAGTGCAGAAAGATGGCTTTACTGATGTAACTGAATCATCTTACAACTAAGGACAAATACCATTCACTGCCCTCATTACTGATACCCCTGGATGTACTATCATTGCTGACTCATGATCAGGGACATGCAGGTCCTTTTCTACAACAACGCTTCCCAACCTCACCCCATTTAATCAATTCAAAATGGGATGTATGCTATTGCTGGCCACAACCAAATCATTTGTACGCCTTTCAAATTGCTGTGATCCAAACAATGATACATGTGATACCTCGATCAGCAACTTCTTTCAGTCCAGAAAAGGGCACTACTCTCTGTGTTGTCTCAACTAAACAATTCTCAATCAATGTAGTATAATTTCCCTTACCACTGGACTCCAACCACTCACCTGTTTACAACCATATCAAAAGTATTCTGTAAATTCAAATACACCACTCCCACTGGTTCTTGTTTGTGGATGCCTCAACTATTATATACATATTACTCAGTCACACAAATACCACACGAAGTACCACAAAAACAGGAATTGCCAAAACAAATAGGGAAGTGCATCTACTTCTGTCGATGATTTAGTTTCCTCTACTTTTAGATCTCCTCTTCCATATTCTCTCTGTCTTTCTTTTTTTTCTCTCTCTCATACATGTGTTATATATTTCTACTTAATAAATCCTCCTAACATTCTCCATGTCGTATCTCTCAAATCTCCCTCTTTCATTTTAAGACTATTGCTCACTTTTGGATGTGACATGATTAGAATTGAGTAATGTAACGACAAAGACATAAGGGAGGAACTGGCCAGAGTTAATTGGAA
>NW_025976711.1:980-1832 GCF_021869965.1 Rhincodon typus | reverse complement strand
TTTTTTTTTGTTATGACAACACCTACTTTCCAGTCTGCAGGAACCAGAATTTCCAGACTCTAAAGAATTTTGAAGGTTAATCAATAATTATTTCTTGTAGTTGCAACATTTAAAATACATTTGGATATTTACATGAACAGAAACATTTGAAGGGATATGGGCCAAGTCCAGGCAGGTGAGACCATGTTAGTTTGGGATTATGTTTGACATGGACTGGTTAGAGTAAAGAGCTGTATGACTCTGTAAATCTTTCACTAGCTCTATTGCCTCCTTCATGAACACTCTGGGATGGGGGTGCAGCAACGTACCAAACTTCAATTCAATTAGTTTTTTGGAGTAATTCCTCTTTATTAAATCTAATCTCCCACAGCTTCTCATTTTCATCAGTCACTCTGTCCCATAGTGTTTGTGGAAAATTTTCTGTACCTTCCTCTGTGGAGACAGGAATAATGTATTCCACTCAGCAGCGGCTGGTTGGGGTTAGGTAAAGAGAGACGGCCTCTGTCAGTGAGTGAATACATCGGAGCACTGCACTTAGGAGATGGTGGACATGGTACCCATTCCTGCTCGGAGAGTTCTAGAATCTAACCAGTTCAATGAAACTGCCATTTGATGGCCATCGACGGGTTATGCTGAAACCAGTGACACAAAGCTGTGGCCACCTGTTTTTACAACACTTTGCAACTGGCATAGGTCAAGATAGAGAGAAGAATAAATACACAATCAAAATAATTGTAACGAAGAGTGGCCAGAAGAGAACTGCAAATGGAAAGGTGTAGATGATGGTTTATCCAGAAACAGCACTGATGCAGAAGTGAAGACTGGGGATATTATCGGTGATAGAGGGAATAT
>NW_025976711.1:0-880 GCF_021869965.1 Rhincodon typus | reverse complement strand
GAAGTGAAGACTGGAGATATTATCGGTGATAGAGGGAATATTCAGATATAAATCAGCTCAGGACAAAATGGGGCAATGGTGGTTATGAACACTTCTGTTCCTCCTCGGGTGTTTGTAAGTGAAGGGCGTGAAAACCATGGAATAAGGATAGAGTTTGTAAATGAGAGTGAATACAATAGTTTACATCTTTGCCAAAAACAGGTCACAGAAATAGAGATGGAATTCAAAATGATTTATGGGATTAATAAATGGACAGAGAAACAGAGACTTACCGGGAACGCCAACAACAGCGAGGATGGGATAATAACCCGCTTGAATAACAAGCAGTACACTGTATATCCTCAATGTTAACCGTACCCAATTCAAAGAAAGCCAGTAAACGCCATAGGATAAACCCCTGTTCATTGTTGTAACATTCCCATCTATTACTCTCTGATTCTGGTACGCTGTTGTAACATTCCCACCTATGGTTCTGAGATTCTGATCCATAATTGGAACATTCCAGTCTATTGTCCTCAGAAACTGGTCCATAATTGGAACATCCCAAAGAGCTGCGCACAGTTTCTGGCCTCTTCCTACCTCTGGTGCTGCTGATTCCAATTGTGTTGATGATGACTCTGATGCTGATACTGTAGGATAACTCCTTAAAAGAAGCCCCTTATTAACAGATGAGGGAAAACCCCCATTGAGACAGTTAGTATCCATGGAGACTCACATTAATCCGAGTCAGTGAACAAACAGCTCCAGTTAACCCCTTTCACTACAACACTTTAAATGTAACAACAATACCTGGTCTGAGTGGGATGCTGACAACGCCAGCTATCGGTCTTACTGCCCATCTCCAATTACTCTCACAATGTTAGAGGTAAAGGAGAAAGGT
>NW_025976710.1:0-7300 GCF_021869965.1 Rhincodon typus | reverse complement strand
AGAGTCCAGACCCGAAACATCAGCCTTCCTGCTCCTCTGATGCTGCTTGGCCTGCTGTGTTCATCCAGCTCTACACCTTGTTATCTCAGATTCTCCAGCATCTGCAGTTCCTACTATCTCTGAATCAACTAAAACCTGGTTTCCTTCCATGATGTGGAGGTGCCGATGTTGGACTGGGGTGGACAAGGTCAGAAATCACGGGACATCAGGCTATAGTCCAACAGGTTTATTTGAAATCACAAGCTTTAGGAATGTACCTGACGAAGGGGCTACTCTCCGAAAGCTTGTGATTTCAAATAAACCTGTTGGACTATAACCTGGTTTCATGTGATTTCTGACTTGGTTTCCTTCCAATGAGCCACTCCAGGGAAAGGCCATTCAGCCCAACATAGTGTGTCCATCAAGAAAGAAGCCACAGACCCCCAACAAAGACATTATGGTGCTAGCATTCTTAACTTTATTCTGTTTGTTTATTATAATTTGCATACAACGATTCCTTACATGATGTTCGAAATTTAGCAGATCTGAATATTCAGAAAATGATGGTGATTTGATCATAATGGATAAAATGTGAAAGAGACTAGATTAATGTCTGAGACAAGCATATGAAATGAAATTCAAAAATGATTAGTTTGCAATTTATAGCGTCATGAATCTTTGGAAACTCCTTGCCACAGAGAACTGAGAGCCCTTGTGGATATTTAAGGCTGAGATAGATGCATTCTCAAACAGCAGGGGAATCAAGAGTTAGAGGGCAGGAAAGTGGGTATGAGAATGACAAATCAGTCTTGCTCATACTGAATGACAGAGCAAGCTTGAAGGGCTGGATGGCCTACTACAGCTATTTCTTATGGACTTATTGTCTTATGGCATCATAACTAATACATAAAAGTGGTTAGAAAGTAAAATTGAATGTTGTTGTTTAATGAAATGGGAATGGTATCTATAAATTTGGAAAAGGTCCTATAGTTATACAGGGATTTGGTGATGAGAGCATGCTGATGATATTAACGAGGAAAGGAGACTTTTTTTTGTGTTTTCTAACCAATCCATTCAAGATGTTATTACACACCTCTGAAACAGATGAAACTTAAACCCAGGTCTCCTAGCTCAGAGGTAGGGACACTGGCTCTGTACTAGAAGAAATCTTAAAGAAACAAGATTGTGTCAGAGGGAATAATTATTTCACCTGGAGAACTGTAGGAGGAGCAAGGATGAGGATTACAAATTATGTCGGGTCAGAACTAGGTTGGATATTTGAGGATGTGTGTTTTGCCAGAGGTTAGAGGACCTGGGTACAGGGATGCATTTAATCCTGACTCAGCAGATTCCATGGAGAGAGAACTAGAACTCTTTCTGTCCAGGGCAGAAATCACCTTATTCAGGAGCTGAGTGTCCTGTTAGAAAAATCAATGTTATGAGCATACCAATTAGAAACAGGCACAGCTATTCGGTCCCGCTATTCAGTATGATCATGGGTGGTCTGATAGTATTGACAACTCTGCTTTGTGATCTAGCTAGAATCCCTTTGACTTCCCTGTCAATCTCAGTCTTGACTATACTGAATGATCCAGCTTCGACTGCCCTCTGTGGTAAAGACTCCTTCTGCCCCATAACAATTCTGTGATAAGAGAGACTGTGTGAAAGAAACGAGTTGCTAATCCACAATTTACCCATATGATCCTTATCCCTTCTTATGGAATCATAAGCAAAGGGGAGGCCATTTGTCATGGCTGTGCCAGTCCTCAAATGGACCAATCCAATCAATCTCTCTCTCGTTCTTCCCACCATAGACTTTTATTTTATTGATTTATGATGCATTTGGATTCAACATCTGCTGATCAAAATCTTAAATTTATTTGAACTAGCTTCAAAGGAAAATTGGAGTTTGTGGAACAACTGGTGACTACCAAGAATCTATTCTATCGCTGCATTAAAAAAAAAATCAATAACCCCACCTCCACTGATCTCTGGCAATGAGTTCTGCAGCTTAATGACCCTTTGAGAGAAAACATTTCTCTTCCTTTCAGTCTTAAATGGGAGGCACCTACATTTAAAACTCTGCTCATTCTAGTGTCTCCCACATGGCGAAACATCCTTTCGGTGACACGGTGGCACTGCTGCCTCACAGCACCAGGGACCTGGGTTCGATTCCAGCCTCGGGTGACTGTCTGTGTGGAGTTTGCACATTCTCCCCGTGTTTGCTTGGGTTTTCTCCGGGTGCTCCGGTTTCCTCCCACCGTCCAAAGATGTGCAGGTTAGGCAGATTGGCCACGCTAAATTGCCCGTAGTGTTCAGGGAGGTAGAGGGTGTATATTAGGTGGGTCATAGGGGGATGGATCTGGGTGGGATGCTTTGAGGTTCGGTGTGGACTTGTTGGGCCGAAGGGCCTGTTTCCACACTGTATGGATTCTAATTCTAATTCTAATTCTTTCAGCATCAACCTTGTTAGATTCCCTCAGGAATTCCCTCATTTTGTATGTCTCAATGTGATCACCTCTCGTTCTTCCAAACTCCAATGGATACAGGCCCAAACTGTTCAACTCTGAGGAAGGGTCACTTGACCCGAAACAATAACGCTGATTTCTCTCCACAGATGCTGCCAGACCCGTTGAACTTTTCCAGCAATTTCTATATTTATTTCTGTTCAAGTCTCCCTCATAAGATAATCTCATCATCCCACGAATCAGTTGAGTGAACCTTGTCTGAACTGATTCTAATGGAATTCTGTCCTTTGTTGAATAAGGAACGCAAAATTATATCCACCGCTCTGGAGGTGGCTTCACCAAATCCCTGTATAACTGTAGGACTTTTTCCAAATTTATAGATACCATTCCCATTTCATTAAACAACAACATTCAATTTTACTTTCTAACCACTTTTATGTACTAGTTATGATGCCATAAGACAATAAGTCCTTAAGAAATAGCAACAGTAGTAGGCCATCCAACCCTTCAAGCTTGATCTGCCATTCAGTATGATCAAGACTGATTTGTCATTCTCATACCCACTTTCCTGCCCTCTCACTGTAACTCTTGATTCCCCTGCTGTTTGAGAATCCATCTATCTCAGCCTTAAATATCCACAAGGACTCTCAGCTCTCTGTGGCAAGGAGTTTCCAAAGACTCATGACGCTATAAATTGCAAACTAATCATTTTTGAATCTCATTTCATTGTTGCATAATCTAACAGTTCTGAAAGGGTTAATGCTGAAGACTGCTTTAAGCTCCAATTAATCTCATGATATCTTATGGGGGAAAGGCAGAGCAGATTGGAATCTCGAAGGAGACAGACTGTCCATCGAGATTTCCCTCTTGAGACTAAATCTTTCTATCTTTCTGAATGATGTGGGTTTTGGTCAGACTTTGGGAAAGCCGGGTGAAATCAGAAATATGAGATTCGCCACACTAAGCAAAAAATTCTGCAACTATGATAAGAGATAACAAGGTGTAGAGCTGGATGAACACAGCAGGCCAAGCAGCATCAGAGGAGCAGGAAGGCTGACGTTTCAGGTCTAGGCCGTGTTCATCCAGCTCTACACCTTGTTATCTCAGATTCTCCAGCATCTGCAGTTCCTACTATCTCTGAAACAATTCTGCAACTATGTTTTGAACAGTGAAACAGGAATCGCACTAGTGAGTGGCGAGAGGCCTATTTTTATGCATTTGCACCTCACCTCATTGATATGCATTTTGCTGTTCTCCAATGCCGAGACTCAGGGGGAGTTGAGAGAAGAATGTGTAAGTGGGAGATCTGGGCGGAAATGTGTGAAGACTCAGCACTCATGGGCATGATGCAGGGAGCTCCAGGAGGAAAGGAACACAGAGGTCCAGTGGGTTGGTGGGTTGGGTGTGGTATTGATTACAAGATTGGGCCTGTGATTCACTCTGTCGATTGTAACCTGTATTACCTTCAGTCCTCATGTGAGTTGCAAATACACAGTGGAAATTGAAAATGGCTACAATCAAGCCAGGAGGGGGCAGAGTAAACAACGTTTTCTGTGTCTGAGCACATGGGCTCTACTTCTGAATGATGTGAGACCCTTCAAGGGGCAATAGCAGTATACAGGCCCTTTCACAGTACAGATTATACAAGACACCTCTAACCATAGAATTCTTCACAATAAAGACAGGCAGCGTCCAATGGTGTCAGATACAAACGCTTATAAACCCTGCCCCCTCCACACTTCACATCAGCTCTGATGAAGAGTCATCTAGGCTTGTAATGTGAGCTTGCTCTCTCTCTCCATAGATGCTGCCTGACACGCTGTGATTTCCAGTATTTTTTGTTTTCAGTGTGGGATACACAGCCTGGTCACAAGCAATTTCAACCATGTTATTGATTGAAGATAATCAGCGCTGGGAACTAATCACAGGTGACCTTAAAATTCTCATCCAAGGACCGCAGTTCACAAAGACAGTCCAAGGTCTTACAGGCTGCACAAGGCAATGGAGGTGATTTACTCTCACCTTGAACTGCAAATATTCGCCAACGTGCTCTAATGCAATGCTATCTTTCTTGGCTGGTGTGGGGGTTGAGGATGAAGGGACAAGGTATCAGTAATTTTATTGCTCTTACAGTTTTCTGTTGTATTTGCACAGGATATCTTGTGCTGCATTCATTAGACTAAGGTTCCCTATTTCAAAAGTCCACATGGAGTCATTCCATCACGCTCCTTGTTGGATTGCTCCATGTCCCACTGTATTGAGGACTACAGGAAACTATCAATTGTACGAGATGTGAACGATGACTGGTCAAATTACTGAGGACCTCCTTTATTTCAGATATTCCTGACACCGTTTCATTTGTTCCAGGATGGTGGGACTGTCGTATGAAGAGAAATTGGGCAAACTGTGCCCATATTCTCTGGAGTTTTGAACAATGGAAAACGATCTCATTTAAACTTACCCTGTCTCTCCCTTTAATTATTTTGTACTTCCCTTGGTCAGGGAGCCTAGGACTAGGGGAAACAGCTTGAAGTTAAGGGAGATGCTACTTAAGTCTGAGATGAAGAGAAATTGATTGACTCAAAAGGTTGTGAACCTTTTGAATTCTCCATCCCAGAGGGAATTGGAAGTTCAGTCTTTGAGTATATTTATGATAGATACTGATAGATTTCCAATCTATCTTTGTTTGTGATATACATAAATGATCTGGAGGAAGGTATAGTGGTCTGATTAGCAAGTTTGCAGATGACACTAAGATTGGTGGAGTAGCAGATAGTGAAGGGGACTGTCGGAGAATGCAGCAAAATATAGATAGGTTGGAGAGTTGGGCGGAGAAATGGCAGATGGAGTTCAATCCAGGCAAATGCGAGGTGATGCATTTTGGAAGATCTAATTCAAGAGCGAACTATACAGTAAATGGAAAAGCCCTGGGGAAAGTTGATGGACAGAGAGAACTGGGTGTTCAGGTCCATTGTACCCTGAAGGTGGCAACGCAGGTCGATAGAGTGGTCAAGAAGGCATACGGCATGCTTTCATTCATCGGACGGGGTATTGAGTACAAGAGTTGGCAGGTCATGTTACAGTTGTATAGGACTTTGGTTCGGCCACATTTGGAATACTGCGTACAGTTCTGGTCGCCACAATACCAAAAGGATGTGGATGCTTTGGAGAGGGTGCAGAGGAGGTTCACCAGGATGTTGCCTGGTATGGAGGGCGCTAGCTATGAAGAGAGGTTGGGTAGATTAGGATTATTTACATTAGAAAGACAGAGGTTGAGGGGGGACCTGATTGAGGTCTACAAAATCATGAGAGGTACAGACAGGGTGGATAGCAAGAAGCTTTTTCCCAGAGTGGGGGACTCAATTACTAGGGGTCACGATTTCAAGGTGAGAGGGGAAGAGTTTAAGGGAGATATGCGTGGAAAGTTCCTTATGCAGAGGGTGGTGGGTGCCTGGAATGCGTTGCCAGCAGAGGTGATGGAGGCAGGCACGATAGCGTCATTTAAGATGTATTTAGACAGATACATGAATGGGCAGGGAGCAGAGGGATACAGATCCTTGGAAAATAGGTGACAGGTTTAGATAGAGGATCTGGATCAGAGCAGGCTTGGAGGGCCGAAGGGCCTGTTCCTGTGCTGTAATTTTCTTTGTTCTTTGTAATTATGAGTTGCATTCAGGGTTATGGAGATGGGGTGAGTAAAGAGCATTGAAGTCTTCGATCAGCAATGATTGCATTAAATGGCAACGTATGCTCAACAGGTTGAATCATCTACTCCTGTTCCTATGTTCTCAGAACAAAAGGCAATTTCCAATGGATTTGAAATTACCGCCCCATCAGTCCATTCTTAATCATCAGTAAAGTGGTGGAAGGGGTCATCAACAGTGCTTAGAGCAGCATCTGCTCAGCAATAACCTGCTCAGTGACGCCCAGTTTGGGGTCCACTCAGCTCCTGACCCCATTATAGCCTTGGTTCAAACCTGAACAAAAGAGCTGAATTCCAGAGGGGAGGTGAGACTGACATCCCTTGGCATCAAGGCGATATTCAACCAAGCATCCAGCTGCCCTAGCAAAACTGGAATCAACTGGTATCATGGGATTCTCCTCTCCCCACAATTAATATCCTGATGGTTACCATTGAGCAGAAACTGAACTGAACTAGCTGTATAAACTAAGTGGCTACAAGAGCAGGACAGAGGCTAGGAATGCTACAGTGAGCATCTCACCTTCCAACTCTCTAAAACCTGTGCACCATCTACAAGGCAGAAGGCAGAAGTGTGTTGGAATATTGCCCACTTATCTGGATGAATGCAGCTCCAACAACACTCAAGAAGCTTGATACCATCCACTTGATTGGCACCACATCAACAATCATCCATTCCCTCCACCACTGACGCTCAGTAGCAGCAGTGTGTACCATCTACAAGATGCACAGTAAAAATTCACCAAAGTTCCTGAGACTGCACCTTCCAAACCCATGACCACTTCCATCTAGATGAACCAAGGCAGGAGATACATGAGAACACCACCACCTGCAAGGTCCTCTCCAGACCACTCACCATCCTAACTTGGAAATATATGGGTGGGTTGCATGGTGCTGTCAAAGGGATATTTGTGTATTGCTGCAATGAACATTTTGAATGGTGCATACTACTGCCACTGTGTGCCAGTAGTGGAGGAAACAAAGGGTTGAGGTGCCTATCGAGCCTGGATAGTGTCCTAATCGAATGCTGTTGGAGCTGCACTCTTCCAGAGAAGTGGGGAGCAGTCCAGTTATCAGTAGGGAATTCACTTATGGGGATGATTATACTGGGGGATTCAGTGACGGTGATGGTGGGGGATTCAGTGACGGTGAT
>NW_025976709.1:6499-7301 GCF_021869965.1 Rhincodon typus | reverse complement strand
GTCTGGGGGGATGGCGAAGACTCGGCAGGGCTGGGTGTTGCTGTCTCGTCTGGAGCTGCTGGCTGTGGAGGCTGTGGGCAGAGTTGTTACTATCTCTGATTCAATTTTAACCCCACTGCGAAGCCTCTTCTAAGGATCCAGAGGAGACAGCAACACCCAGCCCTGCCGAGTCTTCGCCATCCCCCCAGACCTCCCCCTTACTGAGGACGAATGGTCAGTCCTCAGTAAAGGGCTTACTTTTGTCCCTCTCCACCCACACATCAACGAATACCGGTCACGTTTGGACATTGAGCAGTTTTTCCTCCGCCTCCGTGCTTACTTCTTCAACCGTGAACCTAACCCTCCCTCTACTGACCCCTTGTCCCGCCTCCAACACACCCCCTTCTCCTGGACACCACCCCAAGGCCTCCTACCCTCCCTTGACCTCTTTATCTCCAACTGCCGTCGAGACATCAATCGCCTCAACCTCTCCACCCCTCTCACTCATATACGGACCACCCTCTGAAGAAGTTGCCCCTCAGAGCCCCCTTTAATCTTTTCCCTCTCACTTTAAACGTATGCCCTCTAGTTTTGGACTCCCCTATCCATGGGAAAAGACCTTTGCCATTCATACTATCTATGCCCCTCATGAGTTTATTAACCTCTAGAAGGTCACCCTCAACCTCCTATGCCTCAGGGGGAAAAATGTCCCATGCTATTCAGTCTCTCCTTTCAACTCAAATCCTCCAGTCCCAGTAACATCCTTATAAGGTTGGTTCAGAGATAGTAGGAACTGCAGATGCTGGAGAATCTGAGATAACAA
>NW_025976709.1:959-6399 GCF_021869965.1 Rhincodon typus | reverse complement strand
CTACCCCCTCCCTAACTCCCCACCTACACTCACCTTTACTGGCTCCATCCCCGCCTCTTCGACCTGTCTGTTTCCTCTCCACCTATCCTCTCCTCTATCCATCTTCTTTCCGCCTCCCCCTCTCTCCCTATTTATGTCAGAACCCCCTTCCCCTCCCCCATTTCTGATGAAGGGTCTAGGCCCGAAATGTCAGCCTTTCTGCTCCTATGATGCTGCTTGGCCTGCTGTGTTCATCCAGCTCTGCACCTTGTTGTCTCGGATTCTCCAGCATCTGCAGTTCCTACTATCTCTAAGCGATTTGAGCAGTTTAGGCAGGGAATTTGCAGAGCTCAGAACTGTAGCATTTGAAGTATGCCACCAGTGGTGGAGCAGTTGAATTGTTTATATCTGTTATGTTACTTCTTAGGTACATTCATTTTTGATATTAGGAAGTATGAGATTCTCCTGAGACTCACTGCCCAATTTTTTTGTTAACTGCCCCACACCCCAGCTCTACTCCATGCTCACATGCACACACCTGTCCCACCATTACTCAACTGTGACTTGCCTCCTCAGTGCTGCAATCCTAATCCCTGACATATACCAACCATTGACTTCTCAAATGCCTAATTGGCATGGGATACCTAAAGACCTTCCGGAAAGAGGCATTGGGAAGCTCCTGCTGGCTCTCCAGTTAGTGACCATGACTCCCATAACCTGGCACAAGACTCAATCTGTAGTATGCAATACATTCATAGTTTATTGTTTCTTAAGATATTGATGCTTAGTAAGCCCAGTTTTGCTCTTGCAGGTCTTAATGCACAGTATAATATGTCTATGAGAGTTGATGGAGCCTTTGAAGAGGAACAGGTCACCACACTCAAGCCTCTATCAAATCCCGTGTGGGATGAAACATTTTCTTTCCACATCGACAAGAGTTTGGATCCAAAACTGAATATTGACTTGATTCAAACCAGCACAGAGTTGCAGGTTAGACATACTGATTCACATACTGATTCCACTTACTTTAAACCATTGTTTTAGAATACTCGATGTTACTGTAGAAGTTACTGCAAGTGAATAGGGAGGCCAGTTAAATATTGCTGCTTTAAATTTAATAAAGATGCTTCATACTGGTGCATAAATCACAAAAGGCTAACGTCCAAGTTCAGCAGGTAATAGGGAAAGCAAATGGAATGTTGGCCTTTGTTTAAAAGGAAATGGATTAAAAAAATAGGGAGGTCTTGCTAAAATTATACAACGCACAAGTCAAACCACAGCCAGAACACCCAATAATTTTGGTCTCATTATTTAAGGAAAGAAAGCTGAAACCTGGTATGGAGGAACAGCCTTATGAGGAGAGGTTGTATAGGTTACACCTATACTCAATTGGAGTTTAGAAGAATGAGAAGCGAACTTATTGAAACAATCAGGGTAGACGCGGAAAGTTGTTTCCCCTTGTGGGAGATTATAGGAGCAGAAGGCATAATCTCAGAATATGGGGTGACACATTTAAGACCAAGATGAAAAGCAATTTCTTCTGTGAGGGTTGTGAATCTGTGGAATTCTTTACCTCAGAGGGGTGTCAAAACTCGGTTGTTAAATGTATTCAAGGCAGAGATAGATTTTTAATCAGGAAGGCAATTGCAGGTTATAGGGAAAAGGCAGGAAAGTGGAGTTGAGAGTGATCAGATCAATCATGATTTCATGGAATGGAGTGCATTCAGTGGGCTGAATGGCTTCCCATCTACTGCTGTGCATTGTGGTCTTTCTAATCTTGTCGACTTGAGTTTGATGGATTGTGGAGACGTCTGGATTTACTTTTAAAACATCAGTGAAAAGACATCTAGGTCGTTCACACCATTCAACGTGCCTTCTCTGGCAAGGAAACCCTCACCATGTCTGGCCTGTCCACACCTAAATATCCTTCAGGTCACCCAACTAAAGCTGCGGGACCAAAAGGCTTCCCTATTGAGCAGAGATAGCAAGAAGGGTCCCGACTCGAAACATCAACTTTCCCGCTCCTCTGATCCTACCTGGCCTGCTGTGTTCATCCAGCTCTACCCCTTGTTATCCCTGTTGAGCAGGCTGTCTTCACCCCTTAGTACACTGAGGTGCAGTGGGACGGAAAGGAGTAAAAAGACCTATTGAGGGAACTTTGGCACAGATGACAGTGGCTTGTAAATGATTCTGAAATGTTGTATGAAGTTATGGGTTTGAACCATACCTGTGATTGTTAGTGTCTTGGTGTAGAGCCAATGGCATTGTTACACCATTTGGCATCACTTAATGGCCATAGATAAGGTTCTGTTGGGGAGGGTGGTGGGTGCTGAAAGCCTAACGCAACATGTACAAACAAGACGAACAATGCATGTAAATGAATTTGGGTCACGCTGACACCTTTGGTCCTCCACCCATTGTTTACCTGCCTTGGTGCCGAAAAGTGTTGCTGCCTGTGAGTTGTCAATTAACTTGGCTGGGAGGTGCAACCCATGGAGAGGGGCAATGCATTAGGATGGCCAGGGTTAAGGAGCTTGCTGGTCTCTGTCACAAATAGTACATGGGACAGCATGCTATGTTCTTTCCCTTCAAAAGTCCTAACCTCAGTGAGTGCTGCTGCACCCTGTCACAGGTCGTCACTTACCCTGCCCGTGCTAAGTGTAGCAGCAACCATTTGGAAAGCCAGGAAGCAGGACCCTGGCAGAGGCATGGCAAGGGCTGGAAAGCCTGGAGTGGGAGTGGGACTGCGGCAGTGGGGAGGAATGTTGGAGTCTCAAGTTATCTTTTTTTCTTATTCTAAGTTAATGTGTACGGCGAAGGTACACACTTTTCACTGTACTTTTACATTGAATACACATGACAATAAATGATTCCATTCAATTCAGTTCACTTGCAGTTTCCAACATGGAAAGGGGTTCCCAGTGGAGACCATCCCCCAATTCCAACTCCAATTTTGTTAGGGTTCCAAGATGCCACACCAATGCTGAATGAGAAGATTTTTGCTACTCCTCTGGAATTCACTGTTTTGTCCATGACCAAGGCTGTAATCCATTCAGGAGCTAAATGACCATGGTGGAACCCAATCTTATGATTGAGAGTAGACTGGTGAGGTGATAATTGGCTGGGTGGAATTTATCCTGGCTTTTTGTGTATCCGACTTACCTGAGAAATCTTACACAATGCCAGATAAATAGATAGAATCAGGCCATTTGGCCAATCGAGTCCACACCAACCCTTTGAAGAGCATCCCACCCAGACCCAACCCCCGACCCTATCCATGCAACCCTGCATTTCCCATGGTTAACCCATCTAACCTACATATCCCTGGAGACTATAGGCAATTTAACGTGGCCATTCCACCTAACCTGCACATCTTTGGACTGTGGGAGGAAACCAGAGCACCCAGAGGAAACCCACGATGCCCAAGGGTAGATTCGAACCCCCGTCCCCGGTGCTGTGAGGCAGTAGTGCTAACCACTGAGCCACTGTGCCCTGCCAATTTTCCCCAGTTTTAGATGCCAGGTTTGTAACTGTGCTTGAATAGCTGAGCTAGTGGCATAGCAAGTTCTGGAACACAGGTCTGCAGTACTATTACCAGTGTGTTGTCAACACCTTTGTGCTATTCAGTTATTTCTTTATGTCCACTGGAATGAATAAAATTGGCTGAAGACTGGGGTTGTAATGTTAGGATTTTACGTTAGGTTTAATGCTAGGGTGGATCTTCCCTTTGGCACTTCTGGATGAAGATGCTTGAGAATGCTTCAACCTTATGCCATGCCATGCCCTGACGTGCTGCAGCCCCATTTTTGAGGATGAAGATGTTTGCAAGCCCCTTCTCCAGTGAGTTGTTTCATTATCCGCCACCATTCACCATTTAAAGTGGCAGGACTGCAGAGCTTAGATTTGATCTGTTGGCCGTAGAATCAGTTAACGCTGTCCACCGCAGTCGCTTATGCTATTCAGCATGCAAATAGTCCTATGTTGTAGCTTCACGAGATTGACACCTCATTTTTACCTTGCCTGGTGCTGTTCCTGGCATGCCCTCTGCCTTCTCAATTGAACCAGGAATGAGCTGTGAGCTTGGTGATAATGGTAGAGTGGAGTGGGTGGGGGGTGCAATTATGAGCCATGAGGTTACACATTGTGGTTCAATACAATTTGGGTGATACTGATGGCCCACGATGCCTGTGGATGCCCAGTATTGAGTTATTTAGTCAGTTTCATTTGGCCTGGTGATGATGCCACATAACAGGTGGTATCTTCATTGTGAAGACAGTACTTCATCTGCATAAGGACTGTGCAATGACTGCTTCTCTTGATACTGTCTTGGACGATGTGTGCGTTTTTGTTAGATTGCAGAGGATGAAGTCAAACATATTTCCCTTCCTGTTCGCGCTCTCACACTCGCCAGTGCCACGGCTGTGTCCATTAGGACTCGGTCAGTAGTGGTACTACTACGCCAGTCTTGGTGATTCACCTGGAACCCTTTCCACTCTCAGTGCTTCTTCCAAGTGGCATTCAACATGGAGGAATACTGATATATCAAATGCGGAGGCTGGTAGGTGGTAAGCAGCATGAAGTTTCCTTGATCAAGTTTGACCTGATGCTCTGGACTCAGGATTGAATACTTCTAAGACAATTCCCTCTTGACTGTATATGACTGTGCTGCCATCTCTGGTTAGTCCGTCCTATTGCTGGGTCAGGAATGAGCCAGGGTTTGGCGGTGTTTGGGACATTTTCCACATGATTCCGAGAGAATTACAATGTCAGGTAATTGCTTGATGTAACTGTTGGACATTTCTCTCAGTTTTGGTACAAGGCATTAGTAAGGAGCATTGACAGTTGCGTGTGCTGTTGTCATTTCTAATGTCCTGGCTCACTTAACTCACTTGGCTAACTGGCTGATTTGCAATGCAGAGTGATGCCAACAGTGTGAGTTGAATTCCCATATCGACTGAGGTTACCATAAAGGACTCTCCTCAACCTCTCCCCTTACCTGAGGCACCACCAGTTGTCCCTCTTTAATGAGATAGCAGCCATATGGTCTGTTAAGACTGGCAAACTTGAGCTTATCAGATGATCGTCCAGTTTAACAGATTTTGCATAAGTTAGCTACAGCTGAGTGCTTTGCTAGACCATTTCAGAGGATGTTTGAAAGTTAGCCACATTGCTGTGGATCTGGAGTCACATGTAAGCCAAAACAAGGGTATTAGTAAACTTTTATGATAATTGACAACACGATTTCATATTCGCCATCAGAGTAGCTTTTACTCCCAGGTGAATTAATTTAACCCTCTGCCATGGTGGGATTCTGATGTCCCTGGAGCATCAGTCTGGGTGACTGGATTACTAAACTAGCAGCAATATCACTGTATTTTATTACATCTCCCTAACTCTCCGTCATAAGCATCATACCCCTTATTCTGGCATTGTGTTAGTTGCCTCAAAGAACAGCCCCCCC
>NW_025976709.1:0-859 GCF_021869965.1 Rhincodon typus | reverse complement strand
CTCTGTAAAAAAGAATTTAAAAGTTTCATATTCTTCAGTCAGGTATCTTGAGAGGAGTGGGATAGGGTTTTATTTTGGACAGTGAGATATGATAGAACTGAATGTTTTCAATCTAGCGGATCCAATATGCTTGGTGCTTCACTGTGAACAATTTCTGCACATTTGTTGTAGGATGATATGCATGTTGAAATGACAAAGGAAACCTCTGTTGTGGGTTCAGGGACTGTGCCATTGTATCAGCTTCCTCTTGGAAAGAATGTGGACATGGTAATGACTCTTGACGAGGTGAGCAGTATTTAAAACCATTGGTCAGCTTCTAAATATTTTCTAAACTACCTGTTCAGAGCTGTTATGATACATCTCTGGAGCAGGCTGATCTTGAACCAAGACTTACTGACTCAGAGGTAGGGGCACTGTCACTGCACCACAAGAGCCGCTTTGGTCACCACCTACTCTTGAGTTGACTATCGGTGCGATATTTCTTATCGTTAATTCGATTATTAGTGGGCATGCTGTTCATAGCTGCCCGGTGCTAAGAAAGCATTGTTCATTGCGTCAGGGTAGGGTTCTTGCAACTCTTGCTAGCCCCACAATAGATTAGCTATTAAAATCCTTTATGAACCAAATAGCAGCATCTCAGCCTTGCTGCTGACTTTTAGGAATTGTCCTATTTCATTTCACTTTTGGCTAAAATAGTCTGGCCTCCTTTTTATTTTAAATAAAAAGATGAGGATGCAGAGGTCCTCTGTGCAGTTTCAACATCATCCCATCAGTTCACTTTGATTGTAGCAGATGACTAGCATCTAAGGTAGCCAGAGATAGTAGGAACTGCAGATGCTGGAGAATCTGAGATAACAAG
>NW_025976708.1:0-7301 GCF_021869965.1 Rhincodon typus | reverse complement strand
TCCTTGGTAACCTTGAAGCCAGGTCTCTGTGATTCTAATTACATCATATCCATTAATAATTGTCTGGGCAGTTAATTCAACCACCTTATTACAAATGCTCCTTGCATTGAGACACAGAGTCTTCAGGGTCATTTTGTTGACATTTACTGCCCTTTTAGAATTTTGATACCATGTGCCACTTTTTAATTTTTGTCTTTAGTTTCTCAGTCTTCCACTTTCACCTTTCCCCTTACTGTCTCCAGCAGCATTTCAAACACAAAACAACTCTTCTCAAAATGGCAGTTAAAAAAATGGCCACTGCCCTCTAGCTTGTCTCCCTTTTAATCGCTGCTGAGTGGTCGATGGTGACTGAGCTGCTCCTCCCAGAATCCTCCTCAGTCGCTACTTAGCAACGCCCTCTGAGAATGAAGACATTGCCAGATCAGCTGAAATGGTTCATTACTTCGAATTCTGAATCTGCCTGACAGAGCCAGCCCAGGCATCATAAACTGGGACAAGATGACAGCCCAGCATGGAGAGCTATGCAGGAAGTGTCTGTGAATTGCTCAATAAACTGGACTACCAGCCCAGCATAGGGAGTATTGTAAACCTTTGCCAGTGTATTGTTGCTATACTTGCACTAGATAATTGCCAAGCACGGGGAAATTTGCAGCCCATGCTGTAAAAGGGGCTTCCATAGATTTGTCTCCATTGCACCAAAACAAGGCGTGTGTGTGTGTTGGCAGGGATGGTGGGGATGGTTACGTGTGAAAACCATTGTTTGAGGAAGAACGTGCATGTAGGAAATCGGCTTAAATATGAACAACTTGCAGAGATGTGGATAATCGACAGAGAGACTGAGTGACATTAGATGGATAGACGTGATGATGGGCTTGATAATATTTAAATAAAGGCGTTTCCAGACCCAATACAACACAGATCAGTGCACTTAGGAACAATGGGTGGATGGGATTTGGGTGTGAGTTTGGATACAAGCTGTGGAGTATTGACTCACATTTGTTTCTGCAGGTTTGAATCTGGGAGTGTCAGCAGCAGATTATTGGCATCATTAAGACTGTATTTTATATCTCAAGGTTCAAATAGCAGATGGGATGAGCTAGTGAAGCATATTCTGGAGGTGCCAGTAATTAAAAATGGGAATGGTCAGGGCATGGCCATAGGAATCAGCTCATGACCAACAAGATGACCTTTGTTGTGGCTCATCTGTTTCAACCTCATATGTTGGCCAGGGATGGGATGCAGTCAGAGGAAGGAAATGGAGTTTACAACCAGACCATAATTTAATGACCTTTACACTCCCAATATTTAGATAACAGTGCAGCGATGCAAGGAATCATGATTGACAACTGAAACTGAGTTGGGCAATACAGACACATGTGAGGAACATCGCCAGAAGCAAAGAGGGACAGAGTGAATGAACAAGTTCACTGACACAGTTAGTATTGGCTTGTAGAGCGAATATCTGGATTCAGAGTCTCAGCAGAAACAATAACAACAGCAAGGAGTATAGAGTAAATGAAAAGAACGGCAATAGATTTATACATAGTTAATAGAAATAATAACAGGACAGTGAACCTTACCAGGGACACCAACGATAGCCAGGATAGGATAATAAAAATATCGAATAATGTAAAGTACATAATGTATCCGCAATGACAATGACAATTGATCAAAATATGTAGAAAGATACCAGACAGCCCAGGATAAAGCCCTGTCCATTGGTGGAACATTCCAAACCATTGTTCTTAGATTCAGATCCATTTTTGGAGCATTCCAGTCTAATGTTCTCAGATTCTGTTCTCTTCCGCACCCCACCTCTCTCTTTCTGGAGCTGATGATCCCTGTTGGTGCTGTTCGGTGATGCTCCTGTTCATACTGTGGGATAACACATTGAATGGAGCCCATTTATGATTAAAAGATGGAAACCTTCCACCGGGATAATTAGAATCCATGGAGACTGAAATTAATCACAGTCAATGAACAAACAGGTTCAGTTAATGCCTTCCTGATATCAATTTTCAGATCACAATAGAAGTGAATATTTACTCTAGATGGAATGTATGATGGTTACTGAGGCATGAACCATAAATCTTTCATTTTTTTAAATCTTTCTCCCTTGTACGTGGGAATACTGCCAGAACACTGCAGGTTTGTATGTGTCCCACCCTGCATATAAAAGGAGATGGATAAAATAATTGACCAGCAGCATAAAATGACATGTGGGGAAATTTCTAGAGACCATAAACCAGGATGACAATGTTTACTGCTCATTGTTTTGTGCAAAGCTGCTCCTATTTTTAAGTTACCTGTTGTCAAATTCTTTCATAACCTTGAGACATCATTCAGAGCATTGAGACTGCGGCTCAGGAACAGAAGGAAGTAATTCTTTCCACATGTGGCTGTTACACAGGGATAGGAGGGGGGACATTCAGCCCACAGTAGCCTATTATCACATGAAGAAGTTGAAAGCTGGAATGATGGCATATTTTGCAAAGAGAATCATTCAAAACATAGAGAAGTGTTACTGCAACTGCACGAGTGTTACTGAGAGCACACCTGGAGTACATTGTGTTGTTTGTGTTTCTGTAACTGAGAAGGGAGGGATCTCCATCAGATACAGGTTAACATCTGGCCAACCATGGGTTGCTGCATTGTTACTGCCTTGATCCTGTTATAGAGGGACAGGAGGAGGCCATTCAGCCTCTTGAGTCTTTTTCATTGGAACAGAAGGAGGCCTTTCTGCTCTGTGAGTCTGTTATAATGGAACAGGACGACGCCATTCCATCTCTCTAGTCTGTTACACAGAAACAGGAGGAGGCCATTCAGCCTGCCGATTCAATTACATAAGAACAGGAGGAGGCGTTTTGGCCCCTATAGTCTGTTATGCAGGAACAGAAGGAGACCCTTCAGCCTCTTGAGCATTTTATAGAGGATTGGGGGAGGCTATTCATCCTCTAGAGCCTGTTACGGGGAACAGGAAGATGAGGCCATTCAGTCTCTCAAGTCTGCTTAAGAGGAACACGAGGAGGCAATTCAGCCTCTTGCGCTTGTTATACAGGAACAGGTGGAGGCCATTGAGCCTCTCGAACCTTTTACAGGGGAACAGAAGGAGGCCATTTAGCCTCTCGAGGCTCTTAGAAAGTAAGGGAAGGAGGCCATTCAGCCCCTCAGGCCCTTACACACGGACAGAAAGAATCAATTCAGCTGCAGGACGTGTTGGAGAGCAACAGGAGAAGTTTGTCTGACTGTTGATCGAAGTGA
This sequence comes from Rhincodon typus, assembly GCF_021869965.1. Taxonomy (NCBI): domain Eukaryota; kingdom Metazoa; phylum Chordata; class Chondrichthyes; order Orectolobiformes; family Rhincodontidae; genus Rhincodon; species Rhincodon typus. The sequence goes on along the minus strand of NW_025976708.1, from coordinate 4,040 downwards.
GATGATAAGTAAGGAAGAAATTCACTCTGTTGAGAATGCTTCATGAAAACAGAAGGAAGAATTGTTGTCTATGGAGACAAAAGAACAAGAAAAACTGGAGATAACAAGGTGTAGAGCTGGATGAACACAGCAGGCCAAGCAGCATCACAGGAGCAGGAAGGCTGACGTTCCGGGCCTAGACTGTTCATCAGAAAAACTGGTGCCATTCTGTCCCTCCCTGCTGTGACATGGAGCAGCAGAAGATCACTAATATTCAAAAGCCTGGTCAAATCAGCAGGAGGACATCATTCAGTTGCTTGACTAGAATGCCTAAGGAAAGGTGGAGGTCATTCATCCTCTTGGAAGTGTGACCCTGGAACAGGAGCAGGTCAGTCAGCCCTCATCGGTCTGTCACACAGAAATAGGAGGAGAGTTGGCTTGTTACCAACGTAGCAACACGCAAACACCAGGCATAAGTCGGTCATTATGCCCCTTGAATTTATTTCACTGCTCAATAAGTTCATTGAGAATCTAATTGTGGTCTCAGTTCCACATTTCCCCACTGCCACACAGATAACCTTTAACACTGGTGTTCATCATGCAACCATCTGCCTCTGCCTCAGGAATATTAAATGACTCTGCTTCCACTGCTCTTTAGGAAAATTGTTCCAAACACTCAAGGCCCTCTGGGAGGGGAAGAAATCCTCATCTCTGACTTAAATGGAAGCTGCCTTAGTTTCTTTTTAATAGTGCCACATAGTTCCAGTCTGAATGCTGGTGATAATTGCAAGTGGGATCAAGAATTAAAGTTGTGAAGTGTTGCTATGGCTGTACAGGATTTAGTGAGATCACAGCTGGAGTACATTATACTGGTTGAATCTACTCACTGAAGATAGAATATTGTTGCATTGGAAACAGCTCAGAGAAGTTTCACTCGATTGATTCCTGTGATGAATGAACTCACTTATGAGGAAAAGATAGGCAGGTTGATCCAATATCCACTGGAGTTTACAAGAATGAAAGATGGTCTTTTTTTTAACATCAAAAACCAGAAGGAATCAGCAATAGAAGCCAATTACACAGCAAAAGGATGAATACATTCTGCTTCTCCAGCCTGTTACACAGGAACAACAGAAGGATATTCAGGCCTTCAACCCTGTTACACCAGAAAGGAACGAGGTTATTCAGCCACTGAAGCCTGATATAGAGTTACAGGAGGAGGTCAATCAGCCCCTCAGGCCTATAACACTGCACCAAGAGTAGACCATGCAGTACCAGTATCCTGTTGCACAGCAACAGGATCAGTCCATTCAGCATCCTCAAGTCTGTAATACAGGAAATGGAAGAGGCGACAGAGTGCCTGGAGATTGTAACGCTGAAATAAGAGGAGGCCATTCAGCCCAATGTGCCTGTTGTGCAGGAAGAGGAGAAGGACACGAAATCACATGAAACTTTTTTATGGGAACAGGGGGCGGAAATTCAGTCTCATGTCTGTTGTATGGGAACAGAAGAAAACCAATCACTCCCTCAATCCCATTTCAGGGATACAGGAGGAAACCGTTCAGTCCCTTGAGCCTGATATGGAGGAACAGGAGGAGCCCATGGAACTTTTATACAGCAACTGGTAGATCCCAGCATCTTACACAGCAACAGGAGGAGGATATACAGATTTTGAACCTCTTATCAGAAACAGGAGCAAGATATTCAGGCCCTAGAGGTTATGACATAGGAACACAAGGTGGACATTCAGCCTATCAGGTTTGTAAAACAGGAATAGAATGAGGGCATTCAACCAGATAAGCCTCTTACACAGCAATCAGAGAAGAACTTTTAACTTCTTTTGTCCATTACACAGGAATTGGAAAGGAAGGTAGACGTTATAGAATGGGAAGAACTAAGTATAATCATCAACACTAGGAAATAAAACGCAGTGAGAAACTACTGGGATTGAAGGCAAATTGTTAGAATCCATTGATAAGGAATTAATACCAGAACATTTACAAATCAAACGGCAATCCATCAGAGTTAGCAAAGGTTAATGAAGCGTAAATCGTGTTTGAGTAATTTGTTAGAGTTCTTTAAAGATGTGACAAGCAAACTGGATAACAGGGATCTTGTAGATGCATTACATCTGGACTTCCAGAAAGAATTGGGATAAGATCTTGCACAAAAGAGTAATATGCAAGATAAGATCACTTGGCTTCAGGAGTAATTTATTAGCTTGCTTAGAGGATTGACTAACCAACAAAATGCAGAGAGATGGGATAAATTGTTCTCCTGGTTGTAAGATGTAACTTACGGGGTGCCAGATGGTTTGGTCGCAAGGGCCCAACTATTTTCAATCTATTTTAATGAATTGGATGAGGGGCGAGAAAATGGAATAGCCAAATTTTCAGAGGACACGAAAGTAACTTGGAAGGTAAGCCGTGAGGACGAAATACGAAATGGATATGGATAATTTAGGTGAAGGGGCCAATATTTTCCAGATAAAATTTAACGTAGATAAGCATGAGCTTATCCATTTTGGTCAGAGGAGTAGAAAGGGAATTTGTCGTCTAAATGGAGAGAAACGTCAGAGTGCTTTGCTACAGAGGGATCTGAATGTCCTCGTAAATGAATTGCAGAAAACTAGCATGCGGATACAGCAGGTATTAAGGAAGGCAAATAGAATTTCCACACTTATTCCAAAGGGATAATAGCATAAAAGCAAGGAAGTAGCTGCATCATGCAAAGTAGTAGTGAGACTGCATCTGGAGTAATATGTACAGTTTTGGTGAGAAGGGATGTAGTTGCATTGCAAACAGTTCAGAAGGGGTTCACTGGATTGATTTTAGAGCTAAGAGGTTTATTTATGAAGAGAGATGGGGCACTTTAGCCCTGTACTCTTTGGAGTTTAGAGAATGAGAGAACTTCTAAATGAGGTGTGTAAGATGTGAAAGGACATTGATAATATAGATGTAGAGAAGTTGTTTCTTCATATGGAGCAATCTAGAATAAGAGGTGATCTGTAGCAGATTTAACACGAGGTGAATTCAAATTGCTTCCAGTGAAATGGTTATGAATTTACGCAATTGACTACCCGAGAGTTCAGGGGATGCTGGGACGTAAAGTTACTGAAGGTTTCTGCAGAATTAGCAGGACTGTGGAGACGAAACTGATCGTATCAAATGGTGGAGCAGGCTAGAGCTGCTGAATTGCTTCTCCTTCTTATGTTCTCTTTATCTGGAACATTCAGCCAAGCAGATGTACTACACAGGAATTGGTGGATTATTGGATGTTAAACAGAAAACAGACATGAGGGACAATTCAATCTTTATCAGTTTGACCAAATGCAAACCTGTGCAGTCACACAGTGATCAGTGCTGGGTCCCCAGTACTTGTAATATTTATCAATGATTTTGATGATTGGAAAGAAAATACATTGCAACTAAATTTGGTGATAACCCTGAGATAGGCAGGAAGCTAAATTATCAAGCGGAGGTGCAAAGGCTGTAAATGAATATAGATAGTTTAAGTCAATTGGCAACAATTTGGTGGATGGAATACAATGTGGGTAAATGTGAACCTGTCATTTTTACAGGAAGAATAAACGTCGTAAAGGACATGAATGGAGAGAGATTACATGACTTAGTGAGGCAGTGTAACTGAAGGGTTAATTCTGACCTGTTCAGACATCAGAAGTATTGCTCCATTTCCCTGATGGACTGCTCTGTGATGTTCCCAGTGACCCCATAGCTCTCAGTACATACAGGATATCGTGATGTGGTTGGTTGGCAATGGGGTGTGGTGAGGTGCATGGTATCTTGAGCCGTGTATTGGGGTGGCGGTCTTTACCTGAGATGCCATCTTTTCTTTCTACGTGAAGACACAGAGATGATGGGAACAGCTGACTGCTTCTGAATGCAGAGTCTGTGGCTGCTGCAGGGAAAGTGGGCATTCACTAATATGATGTCGTGTGCATGGTCATAATGCAACATTAATGGAATGAGAGGTCCTCCAGTTCCTCTACCTCTCCCCATTAAAAGGGTCACATTGCAGAGACATGTACACAAGAAAGAAGA
>NW_025976707.1:2753-7302 GCF_021869965.1 Rhincodon typus | reverse complement strand
CTCGCTCCCTCCCCGTTTCTCCTTCTCTCGCTCCCTCCCCGTCCCTCGCTCCCTCCCTCCCTGACAGCTTCCCCTGTCCCTGTCTCCCTCTCTGTCCCTCCCTCCCTGTCTCTGTCCCTCGCTCCCTGTCCCTCCCTGTCCCTGTCCCTTGCTCCCTGTCACTGTCCCTCGCTCCCTCCCCATCCCTCACTCCCTCGCTCCCTCCCTCCCTGTCCTTCGCTCCCTGTCCCTCCCTGTCCCTGTCCCTTGCTCCGTGTCACTGTCCCTCGCTCCCTCCCTCCCCGTCCCTCCCTCCCTCGCTCCCTCCCTCCCTGTCCCTCTCTGCCTGTCCCTCCCTGTCCCTGTCCCTTGCTCCCTGTCACTGTCCTTCGCTCCCTTCCTATCCATCCCTGTCCCTGTCCCACCTCTACTAGCCCCATCCCGCCTCCTTGACCTGTCCGTCCTCCCTGGACTGACTTATCCCCTACCTAACTCCCGACCTACACTCACCTTTACCAGCTTCATCCCTTCCTCCTTGACCTGTCCATCTTCTCTCCACCTATCTGCTCCTCTATTCACCTTCTATCACAACCTCCCCGCTCTCTATTTATTTCAGAGCACCCTTCCCCTCCCCCATTTCTTACGAAGGGTCCAGACCTGAAACGTCAGCGTTCCTGCTCGTCTGATACTGCCTGGCCTGCTGTGTTCATCCAGCTCCATACTTTGTTATCTCAGACCCCAGCATCGGCAGTTCCTACTAACACCAAAGGGTATCAGCTATCTTTTGTGACCTCTCTCTGGACAGGGAGCTTGTAGAGTCCACCACTGGGCTGGGTACTTCCCAACACAAGTTGGTACCTCAGGGTATACAATGCCTCATAGTCACTGGGAACAACAACCTGATTTATTCAGGAATGTTGCTTTTGCTTTTGGTACGGATTTTCACATCTTTTAGTGTGGGTCATAAGTTTTGGGGTGGGTGCAACAAAGGAAAAATGTCTCTCAGAAATTGAATTTGTTTGTTCTGAGATTTTACAGACAGTGATGATGTTTGTAAATATTTCACAGAGTAATAGAAAGAAAGAAATTGAAGATGGGAGAGTCAAATCCAACACAGTGTCAAGATCCAACAGGGTTATTGAATCCATCAGAACCAGAAGGGAATATGTTTATCTGGTATGTCTGTGGGAAAAGATTTCAGACATTAGTGTGAGTGGTAAAGCACCAACACTCACACACTGACACACCTGATTCTGAATGTTCCAGTGAACTAACTGCAGAAACTATTCAATATCATCCAGTTAACATTCTGAAAAATAAAAAAAGTTCCACAGAGCAGAGAAACTGTACACACATTGTGTTTATGGACAAGGATTCAACAGATCATCCAATCTGGAGAGATGCCAGGAATAACCGTGGAAATGTGTGGATTGTGCGAAGGGATACAAATATCCAGGCCAGCTAGAAGCTCACCGTCGTAGTCACTCCAGGGAAAGACCATTCACCTGCTAAATGTGTGGGAAGGGATTTGCTCATTCATGCAGCTGGAGAGAGACCGTTCATCTGCTCTCAGCATGGGAAGAACTTCAGTCAGTTTAGTCAGTTATCCAGCCTCAGTAAACATCGATGTGTTCACAGTGGGGAGAAGCCATTCACCTGCTCCATGTGTGGTAAGGGATTCCCTTGTTCTTCCCACCTCACTTATGACAGGCTTGTCACACTGAGAGAGGCCATTCATGTGCTCTGTGTGCAGGAAGGGATTTATTAAATCAGTACAGCTTCTGATACACCAGCATAGTCACATTAGAGAGAGACCGTACACCTGCACTCAGTGTGGGAAGGGATTCACTCAGACATCTGATACTCAGTGAACACCGGCTATTCACACCAGGGAGAAACATTTTACTTGCGGAGATAGTAGGAACTGCAGATGCTGGAGAATCTGAGATAACAAGGTGTAGAGCTGGATGAACACAGCAGGCCAAGCAGCATCAGAGGAGCAGGAAAGCTGATGTTTCGGGCCTTCTTCAGAAGGGTCTGCTGTGTTCATCCAGCTCTACACCTTGTTATCTAACATTTTATTTGCTCCGTGTTTGGGAAGGGATTCACTCGGCCCTCCAATTTCAGCGGACATGGGCTTATTCACACTGATGAGAGACCATTTCAATGCTCTGACTGTGAGAAGATCTTGAGAAGCAGCAATGATTTGATGAAACACCAGCAAACCCATTCTGGGGAGATCCGTCATAATTCAGTAATGTGACCAATGGGAAGAGCTGGAGGACCGGAAGCACTCTGGACCTCCAGCCAATTAGAGCCCCCGTGTTGTGGGACAATCAACTTCTGAAGCTGCTCGGAGCTGCCAAGCAACGCTGTTGCTCCTCTCTCTCTGAATGAAGATTGAGCTTCACCCAGACTGAAACTTCTTCCTCTCTCCAATATCTTTGAGAAAACAATTTAGCCTGATTTCTTTTTATGTGAAATTCTGGTGTGAAATTATTTACTTGCAGCAGCTGAAAGGAAAGGAAGTGAACACAGGGAGGGAGCAGAATCTGTCCAGACAAGAAGTGATGGTCAATCAGATTTAATTGTTTTGACATTTTAACCTTAATTTCTAATCTAATAATAATAATAATCTTTTTGTAGGATGTTAGAAAGGGAAGATTTTCAGATAGAAATCTCAAAACAACCATCACGTAAAGATCTAATGGAGCCACTGAAATAAGTTGCACTTGAATATCATTGGCTTGAAACCGTAGATCAAGAAATGTCTATCTGGTTCAAAAGGTTTGAAACAACAGTTTGTCTGGAAAAGTACTGAGACATATACACCCAACTGATACACCTTCACTCCCTTCACCGAGTCTCACAGCTGAAAGAAACATCACACCATTCACAGTAGGAACTTACAGAGACACAAGACCTCCTATAATATGGAGAAACCATGGAAATGTGAGGACTGTGAGAAAGGATTCCATTCCTTGTCAGTGCTGGAGTTTCATCAATGTAATCACACAAGGCAGAGACCATTCACCTGCTCTGAATGTGGGAAGGGATTCCCTGATTCATCTGCTCTGTGGAAACACCGATGTGCTGTCACTGGAGAGAGGCCATTCACCTGCTCTGAATTATTTTTTATTCATTCATAGGATGAGGGCATCGCTGGCTCGGCAGCATTTATTGTCCATCTCTAATTGCCCAGAGGGCAGTTCAAAGTCAACCATATTGCTGCAGGTCTGGAGTCACATGTGATGCAAACCAGTTAAGGATGGCAGTTTCCTTCCCTGGAGGACATTAGTGAACCAGGTGGGTTTTTCCAACAATCGACAATGGATTCACAGTCATCATTAGATTCTCAATTCCAGATATTTATTGAATTCAAATTCCACCATCTGCCGTGGTGGGATTTGAACCTGGGTCCCCAGTGTGTTTATCTGGGTCTCTGGATTTACTGTCTAATACCACAGGCCATCACCTCCCCCAATGCAAATATTTCACCCTGATGAAACACCAGTGAGTTCCCACAGGGAAGAGGCCATCTACTTGTTTGGAGTATAGTGAAGTATTCACTCAGTTATCCAGCCTGCGCATGCATCAATGAGTTCACACTGGGGAGAGGCCATTTACATGCTCTGGTTGTGGAAAAGAATTCACCCAGTCATCTGCCCTAGTAAGACACCAGTGCATCCACACAGGGGAGAGGCCATTCAAATGCTCCAAGTGTGGGAGGCGGTTCAGAGATTCATCTGGCCTACAGGTACACCAGCGAGGTCAAACTGGGGAGAAGCCATTCATATGTTCTGAGTGAGGGAAAGGATTCATTCAGTCATCCAGTCTGTGGAAGTACAAGAAAGTTCACAAATGGTCATAGGAGTTGGATCTGCTGTTAATCCACATTATATGTGCTGCAAGCCAGCACATTTCAAACTCACAGCATTTAGTGTCTAGAAAAACAAGTGAAGCAGTGACATGGGACAGTTAGCACTTCCATGCTCTTCTCCATACTGCACACCATTCTCATTAACAGGATATTAGAAAGGGAAGATTTGCAGACAGAAATCTCAAAATGACCATCACATGAAGATCTAATGGAGTCACTGAAACAACTGGGACTTGAAAATCATAATCTTCCATATTGGCTGTTCCTTTACTCTCAATGATTCAAAATCCAGGTACTTCTCCCAAACAACATTGTGGGTGACCCTACACCTCAAAGACTGCAGTCCCAGAAACCACCATCTTCTCAAGGAGGACAGCTGGGATGGGCAATAAGCGCTGACCTAGACATTGATACTGTACCCCATGAATTGATTTGAAAATGAGGGAAATCACATCCAAGACTGAGCCATGTTCATTCTGACAGTGAGTAAAGTGGGAGGGTCAGAGGGTTTCTTTCTGCTGGACTGGCCGCTCTCTCCACTTTGCTTCCAGTGAAGCTGATGCTCTTTGAGCCTGGGACTGCACATTCCCAAGGAAATGATCCCCAAAAGCTGATGAAGTAAATTTATTTTGTCCTGGATAGAAAATAATGTTTTCCTCACCACTCCAATTAGATCAGAAGTAAATATGT
>NW_025976707.1:1284-2653 GCF_021869965.1 Rhincodon typus | reverse complement strand
AATGCCTTTTTGAATCTATGTGACACATTTCCAGTGCCTCTATTTCCTTTGTCCAAATGGCAATGACAAATGTTGACAGTCCTCCCAGTGGAGTCAAACTTTGGTTTCAAATAAGTGAAACAACATTTTCCTCCTTTTCAATTCTATCTCTGTAGAAAGGAGCCCAAATATGGGCTGTGTCTTTGCAGAAAGATGTTGAGTTCCTAGAGAAGTTTGATACTGGAATTACAGGAATATCATCAGGGATTCAGGACTTCAGTTGGTTGGAGAGACTGGAGCAGCTGATCCTGTTCTCTTTGGATACTGCAGTCATTGTAGCAGAACAGAGAGAGAGACCATTCAGCCCTCTGAGGTCATGCTGGCTCTGTTTAGAACAAATGTTAGTCATTGTTCAATCCCAACAACCCTGCGCGTTTATATGCATCAAGAAACCTCCAATTTTAACAAGAAAGTAATGAATATACTGTTCAGGATGATAAACGAACTGGAATAATTAATTTCAGGTGTAGTTCAGGAGAACCTTGCAATCTAGTATCCACCTATGTTGCAATTAAAACCTGGAATGTCGAGATGAATTGAATAAGTTGATATCTTTCCTTAGCAATACTTACATTTTGTTTTTGTTTTAATTTTGTTTTAGGAAACCACATTTGATAATCTGGTCACTACCTGACAGATCAGCACCACATGGGAAGATGTTGAGACAGACATCTATTTTGATAAATGCACCTGAATGTTAATATGTGCTGTGATGTTGGGTTATCAGTGGATGCGCAGATATAATATGTTATATATGAAAGAAATAACATGTAAATTCACGGTGAACCCGCACTGCAGAGAGGGTCCCAAACTCATGCAGCTCCTTGAGAAACAGCCGGACATGAAATGGTTAATGTGGCCAGGGGTAATGAGACAGCTTTGCGACATCATCAAGACAGTGACACGTTCTCCCGAGAGAAACTGACCTGAAACAATCCGGAGAGAATTCAACCCACAGGGAATGGTCAGAAAGTCAGTGAGGTTCATCGGGAAGGGGTGAAAAACTTAGTCTGGGATCATTAAGAACTGTACACATTTTGGACACAGGCAAATAAAAAGATTGGAGAATCTTTACACCCATATTTGATCTGTTGCTTGAAACTCATGTATCTGTGTACGAGTAATTTATAAACTCATGGCACTCCTCAGGAGAAGAACAGGTCAAATCGATGTGACCCCAGCAGGGGCCAGAACAGATCTGGAAAATAACAAAGTGCAAATGATAGAGGGGTGATAAAGAGAACCATACCCCTTCAACGTGTGGTCTGTAAATATCCTGTTCCGGTTTTCTTGCTAATTAGCATATATTAATTTAAATATGATAACTATT
>NW_025976707.1:0-1184 GCF_021869965.1 Rhincodon typus | reverse complement strand
GATCCACAGTGCCATTAAGGGAGACTTCCAGGAATTTGACCAAGCGACACAGAAGTAACATGATATATTCCCAGGTCAAAGTCAGAAGACACACAACACCAGGTTAAAGTCCAACAGGTTTATTTGAAATCATAAGCTTTAGGGGTGTTCCTCCTTCGTCAGGTGAAGCGCTACTTTATTACTTTGTTACACATCATAAGAAAGTGATAAAATCAGGTGCAGCGTTCAGAACGCTTGCAATTTCCAATAAACCTGTTGATCTGTAACCTGGTGTCTTCTGACTTTGTCCACCCCAATCCAACACCAGCATCTCCATGTCATATTTCCAGGTCAGCACGGTATGTGGCCTAGAGGGGATCTAGCAGGTGGTAGCATTCACATGTAACTGCTGCCCATATCCTTCTGAATGGTAAAGACGGCAGATTCAGAAGGTGCTGTTGCAGGCGCCTTGCTGAGTCACTGCAGTGCATCTAGTAGATGGTACAGACTGCTGCCATTGTGCATTAGTGGTGAAGGGAGTACAGGGATGTAGTTTGGGTGCAAATCAAGAGGGCTGTTTTGTGTTCAATTGTATTAAACCTGATGTAAGGCTTTTGAAATAAAAAAAAATTGTCATATGAAACTGTCCACGAAGTGAAATATTTGTTTTTGACAGTTACCTCTGGATCAGACAAGTGAATGGAAGGTAGTCAAGTTGGAAAATGATATCAAAGTGGAAATAAAAGACATGTCCTGGAGACATCATAAGAAAGTGATAAAGTCTCAGACAATACTTCTTCAGAAAAAGTTCTTTCCACTGCCAGCACGAACCCCTCTTCACCCTTTCCTGACCAATATATGTATGTTACGTGTCATTATTGAAAATGAAAATTAACATTTTGTCAACACTCCCCATGTCATCACTGTTGGTGAAATATAATTTCTAACCCAGGCCCTTCTCTCACTTCACCCTGATGCATTCTGTGTGATTACAGCAGAGGCAGAGACAGGCTGCTCATACCCCTGCTCCCACTGCTCTGGATCTCAGTTTTGTACATTTACCAAATACTGTTTTATCTTTTCCAATGTAGAATAAACCTAAACCTGAACCTGATGGTTCACTGCCAGTCAGGAACAGAGCATTGATTTACACTAATGTCTGATTTGAAGCACATTTCCAGCATTCACCGTTGTTCTTCCTCTGA
>NW_025976706.1:0-7302 GCF_021869965.1 Rhincodon typus | reverse complement strand
AGCTCTACACCTTGTTATCTCAGATTCTCCAGCATCTGTACTTCCTATGATCTGACGGACATTTCCAGTTTCAAACCTGGTGCTGATTTTTTTTTTCCCCTGCCAAAACAGGTAACTTGACCCTATTACATGATTGTTTGTTTGATTTGGCAAAGGCAAGATTGGGTCTACCAAATTAGTTCCAGTCCAAATTTAGGGTAGGTAAATGCTGAAGCAAGCTAGTTAATAGGCCAGCCGCAGTTCTCCTGGAGTTTGTTCCAAGTTCTTTTGAAGTTTGTTGGGCTGTTTGCCACCTATTTAACCTGATATATGAAATCAATGACCCATATACTAACATATATTCAAATCAACATGTTCAGAGATGTTGCTACACTCCTCTGGAGGAGGAGGGACATGAAGCCTGGGCCTTCTGGCTCAGACGTAGGGGCACTACTAAGGTGCCATATGAGTCAGCCTTTTAATAACACTATTGACCCCTAAAATGCTGACAGGCAGAAAACTCACCTATTCTGAAATAAATACTGCTTTTCTTCCAACCCTATATTAAAAAAGAATTAGTTAGACAGTCACACTTTGTGCTAAAAAAAGCATTCCACCACTTCATAACTCCTGTTCAAATAAAGATACAATTGCTAAAACAGACCAAAGAACAAATTACTATAACCTGGCAAAAGCTGTTAATCAGGTAAAACATTTCCATTCATCAAAAATCTGCTTTCCCTGCTCAGCTAATTCATTTGTTAGGCTTGGGATGACACTGAATGGGAACTAAATCAGCATATGAATTAGTAACAGGATAGAGTATTTCCTCCTCCTTCACTTTCCCTCACCACCTCTAATATTAACAAGATCATGTCTGATCTCATTGTGGGCACGTGAGTTCCAAAGACAACATTCAGGGAACAAATTCTTTCCTCTCTCCATCTTAAATTGGAAGCTCCTTATTTTCAGACTATGACCCATAAGAGTAACCACCTTTTCAGCATCCAAGTTGTTAAATCCTCTGAGGATCAATTTTTTTTTTTTTTTTATAAAAAAGATCCAGTCTGTCTAACCTTTTCCTGGGCTGAGAGTTGCTTTATAAGGAATCACTTGAGTGAACCTTTAATCAATGTATTTGCATCCTTAAATAATGACATCAAAATTTTCACAGCACAACAGGTATGAACTCATCAAAGCTATACACATAACAAAAATCCCTAATTTTATATTCCATTTCCCTTGTAATAAATGTCAACATTCCATTTGCCATCTTAACCACTTGCTGCATTGTACAGATCTAGTCATACATCTATATCTCCAGCTATGAATTCCAACTTTCATTATTTCTGCAAGCTACACTAGCACAAAATGAAAAGGTATGCTCAATACTGTGAAACATTTATCTCAAATCTTGCAATATCCACAGCTTTAGGAGTACCTTGCAAAATAGCTCAACTGAATTAGTAAACATATGGTGAAATAAAGCCATAAATAGCTGTAATGAAGGAATAGTGAGCTACATATCCACATATGCTGATATTACCAATATAAAAAGGCAGCAGGAGATTGCAAAGGTAAATTGATAGATAAGTGAGCAGGCAGCTTAACCAGATTGAAAGGGTTAAATAATAGGATTTACATAGATTAATTCCTTTGATCATAGAAAATAAAGCAATATGTATTTGTAGTTTAGGGTGATCAAGGGAGTGAGTAGAAACAGCTTCCTCTAAAGGGGAGGAGGTAGTGTAGCAGAAATGCCATGGGACTAGTATCCCAGGACCCCAGGCTAATGTTCTGGAATTACAAATTTTAATCTCACCATGGTAAATTAAAATAGAATTTAAAAATAGTGATTGACATAATCTCTTTAGGACTGGGAAATCTTTTCTTACATGGTCTGGCCTACATGTGAGTCCAGATCCACATCAAGGTGGTGACTCTTAACTGCTCTCCGAAATGACCTAGCTGTTCAGTTGCATCAAAACTGCTACAAAAGTCTGAAGCCAAATGGTCCACCTAGCTTTGGCCTAGGTACCGTAAAAAATCAACAGTGAGCCCAGCCCTGCAAAATCCTCACTGACAAAATAGAGACTGCAGTTCTACAGGCTAGTCAAGCAATAGCCTAACATAATCATACTCATGGAATCACGCTTAGAGACACGACTATTCCTGGGTATGTCCTGTCCAACCAGTAGGACAGAACCATCAGACACGACGGCATGGACCTTTTTTTGGCCAACTTTGTAAGCTCATGAGGTCCACTGACTTGCCCACACCTCTTTGCAGTGGATGGCCAAAGATCAGGAGTGTGGGGCTGAAGTGGAACTAAAAACACAATAAAAGGTATTTTAAATGATTAAAAAGGGGGTGCAATTGCCCACAACTAATATATATGTGGTCCGCAGACTCCACAGTGCCACAAAATAAACTGTTGGTTTGGGAGTCTGTGAACTACCACAATCTGTGACTACGTGAGACTGCTGCATGAAATACTGTCCACCCATGACCCTGATGGAAAGTGGGAAAATGGGTAGTAAAACAGCATGCTAAGTTGTTTCCAGACAGTGGATAAAGGAGTAGAAGTGCATAGTATGCAGCAGCAGCCCATACAAAAAACCCTCCTTGCCAGGCAGAAGGATGTGGAGGGCATTCCCATGAGATGGCTCAGGTTGTGGGGCGTGAGCTTGTAAGGGATGTTCAGGAACCTGGGGCCAATGTGAAATTCGGTCTGACCAGTGATACATGCAGGCAGGGTTTTCATTGCACAGTTGGTGCATGACATTGGGTAGAACTATTTATTATAAATAATTCTAGCCACAAGTAAACCAAACTAAGAAACTTTATAAAAACCGAAAGAACTGCAGATGCTGTAAATCATGAACAAAAACAAAGTTGCTGGAAAAGCTCAGCAGATCTGGCAGCATCTGTGAAGGAAAAAACAGAGTTAATGTTTTGGGTCTGGTGACCCTTCGTCAAAACTGATGGTGGCTGGGAAAATGTCAGTTTATATGCATAAAATAGGGAGGCGGGTGGGGTAGGGAGTAAACGATAGGATAGAGCCCAAAGAGAGAGAAAGACAGTTGGACAGGCAAAGGAGTTGCTAATGATCAGGCTGGAGAGGTGAATAGTTGTTAATGGGGACTGTTAGTGACTAACAGGGGGTGTGTAATAGCAGGCTATGTGATAACAAGGCCTGGTGTGTGGGGTAGGGGGCTGGGATATGGGGGAGTTTAGGCCCTAAAATTATTGAACTCAATATTGAGTCCGGAGGACTGTAGGGCCCCCAAGTGGAAACTGAGGTGTTGTTTCTCCAGCTTGCGTTGGGCTTTGCTGGAACACTGCAGCAAGCCAGAGACAGAGATGTAGGCCAGGGAGCAGGGTGGTGCATTAAAGTGGCAGGCAACAGGTAGTTCAGGGTCTTTTTTGCGAGCAGAACGTAGATGTTCTGCAAAGCGGTCGCCAAGTCTATACTTCATTTCCCCAATATAGAGGAGACCACGTTGTGAGCAACGAATGCAGTAGACGAGATTCTGGGAAGTGCAGGTGAAGTGTTGCTTCACCTGGAAGGTGTGTTTGGGCCCTTGGATACTGGGGAGGGAGGAGGTAAATGGGTAGGTGTTACACCTTTGCCGGTTACAGGGGAAGGTGCTGTAGGGCTGTGGGGAGGTGTTCGGGGTGAAGGAAGTGTGGACCAGGGTGTCCCGGAGGAAACGGTCCCTGTGGAAACTTTATAATTTTAAACTTTATAACTAGTGTGCAACTGTTCTTGTGCCTGCTGTGAAGATGTGAAAACCTGAAGAAGGAGATTTAAGAACAAAATGTCTTAAGAAGCAAAATAAATGTTTCAGTGAATCCTGTGGATTGATGCTATTGAACTATGTTGCCCCAGTATTTTTCCTTCCATTCATAACACCAATGTTTTTGTTTTTCTGTATGCATTCATGTACATTTATGAACACTAATTGTAAAGTCTCTTAGTTACTGCATAAAGGCAACAACCAGTATGAGGAAGTAACTGGCTTTCTTCAGACTTCAAGTACTTTTACTGAAGAGACAGAGATGCAGAACCTGCCCTACTAACAGTCTAGACGCTTCCCACCCTTTGTTGTAAACATCCAAACTGTTCACCTGCCCAGGAACCAATCAGGGAGCTGATGATTCCTGCGTCCATAACTGGTCACCTTTATACAATGCAACCAGATTTGTAGGCCAAATCTAATAATGTATACATGCTTGATATTATGTTGTCTTATTTCTCATTTCTCCCCGCCATCTCACCCTATTGCTTGAATGAAACAACAGTATAAATATAATGCATTCCAGTAATTTGTCTCGAAAAGTGCAACAGTTCCATTTGCAATCCTTGGTTTTAAAACAGTCCTTTTGCATTTCAGTCTATAATCAAAAACAAAGAAAAATAACAAGATATGATCTCTACAAAGCTGACATAGTGATAAATTTGGTAAAAAGTGAATCAGCCAAGGCCAAGGTCAGTTATTTGGGTAGTCATGGGGCAAGAACAACTGTTGCCTAGAGTTCAAACAATTGCGGACATTCCTGAACCTAAAATGAAATGAGAGATAAACTGTAAGAAAGTTTATCCTGACCTTTGGTACAATAATTATTTGATTAACAGATTTATTGAATATGACTGGATAGAGAATGTTGGACTGGCTTCAAGAGTTTACAAGCTGTCTTAATAAATGATAAATAGTGTCTACTGGGTGCTCCAAATTCCTACAAACTGTTCAAGATAGCAATTAATGTTATATTGTTACAAGTTGATGATTATGCTGCTACATAGTATTCAGTCAATTATTTTGAAAGTAACTATGTCAGAGAAAGTACTCCACAGATGAAACAGAAGTGTTAAACCTTATTTTGGCTTTTCAACAGTTTGAAATAAATGTCTTCAGAAAATATATGTAAACTATTTTGACTAGTATTTTTTTTGGAAAAAAATGCATCAATCATCTCAGTTTTCTTCACTGAAGCCTGTTGCTGCAATCATTTACTTTAAAAATTGTTCCGTTTCGGGAAGGAATAACATAATTGCAAACACTTTTTCCAGAATTTGATTATTCAATTGGGTATCACATTGCTGCATAAATAACACCTACAATTTTAAATTCTGTCATACTTTGATCAAGTTACTGAGAATATCAGACATTGGACATTTGAAGTTTGATTAAAATATGACGTACTTTGATGTTATGGTTCAAAGACTTGTGAAAAGATCCTTACTTTGGTGAGAACAAAAACAAAGTTGCTGGAAAAGCTCAGCAGGTCTGGCAGCGTCTGTGACGGAGAAAACAGAGTTAACGTTTCGGGTCCGGTGACCCTTCCTCAGAACTTTGGTGAGCCTTTTTTTCTTTTGAGAGGGGTTGTGTGATGGCTCACATGCTTGTTTGGAAATATTATGTTTTTTGGTTGGCTGCCTTTAAAATTTTCCCCTTGCTGGTGTGATGAGAGCAATGGAGAGAATGGTGGGAAATGCAAAGAGAATGAATATGTCAGAATCTGAATGCTAAGAAAAGTGTTTTCACTTTCCCCTTAAGCTTCAAACAGCTACTTCAGAATCTCAACTCTGGTAACCACCTTATTTCCATAAATTTGCATACCAGTAACAAACATATTTGTTTTATTTATTTGCCACTTCTAATTCTCCTGTATATCTCTGAGAAACTATACAGCATTTTCCCCAACCTTTAAATGAGAGCAGGTACCTGACAGCAGCAGTTCACTGATTGCCTGTCCTGACCATCGCCCAAATGTTTTTCAATGCAACGTCCCTGCATGCTGCATGGACAGCACCCTCCTCAACCTTCATCCAAATAAATCTGCCTCAACAAACTACCAGCCTTATCGTTGATCATGGTTGCTCTCCGTTCAACTCAGACACCACTACAGCCTTTCAACGCTTTACTTTCGGATGTGGAGTCCTTGTGCATGATTCATAAAAACCTAACATCCAAATTCAGTGGCTGATAGGGAAGGCAAAAATAAAATTAGCTTTCATTTCAAAGTGAATGAAGTACAAAATAGGAAGGTCTTGCTGAAACTGTACAAGGCACTAATCAGAATACTATGAACAATTTTGGTCACTTATATGAGGAAAGATAGCCTGGTATTGAAGACAGTTCTGAAAAGGTTCAGAAGGTTGATCCTGCATATCGAGGGATTTCCTTAGGTGAAGCGGTTGAGTAGGTCAGTGTGGTACTCATTTGGAGTTTAGAAGAAAAGAGGGCCAATGAGGTTCTTATGGGGCCTGACAAAATAGATGTGGAGAGGTTGTTTCCCATTTGGGAGTGTGTGGGGTGGGGGAAGATGTAAGGGGTCACCCAGTTAGGGCAGAGATGAGGAGGAACCTTTTTCTCTCAAAAGGTAGTGAATCTGTGGAATTCTTTACCACAGAGGACTGTTGAAGCTGAGTAATTAAGTATGATCAAAGCTGAGAAAGATTTATAATTAGTAAGGGAATCAAGAATTATAGCGATAAGGCAGGAAAGTAAGGATTATCAGAGCAGCCATGATCTCATTGAATGGTGGAGTAGACTCAGTTGGTGGTAAGGCCTACTTCTGCTCCTACGGCTTATGGTTTTACAGTTTATTGTTTTATTTGAAATGTGGCACCTTTGCAATGTAGTGCTGCATTTTAGATTCATGTTGTCTAATTTTTATGGCTGGACATTGTTGTATGTAGTACATTTTAATGTTCTTTGGGGGTAGGTAAGGTACATTAAAAATTAGGCAACTTTTTGTTTAACAATTTATTCCTCCACCCCAATTTGCGGAAAGTTGTTTTTAATTCTGTGCTCTATCATGTTCAAGTGATCATAACTCGAACTACTGTGTGCACTTACTCTTTATAATCAGAAGTCTCCTCTTATGTCATGCTGTTCTATAATCTCTGCATCCCTCCTTTCTTTTAAGATTCCCTCTAACTGTATCTCTGATCAATCCTTTAATCACCTCCTAAATCCCTTTACTTGCCTTTGTCAGAAACACAACATAAATACAAGTTATTGGTGGCGCTAAATTAACTTATGGATACCATGGTTAAGGCACATTACATTTTCAAATATATTAAAGTGGTTTAATCAATGCCAAACTGTTCTAAACATTGTATCGTTGGTTCTAATTTGCAGTTAGGACGAAATTCCGCCTTTGAAACAGCTTCAGGTTCTTTCTGATTCTTAGATAGTAGGAAGTGCAGATGCTGGAGAATCTGAGATAACAAGGTGTAGAGCTGGATGAACACAGCAGGCCAAGCAGCATCAGAGGAGCAGGAAAGCTGACGTTTCGGGCCTAGACCCTTCT
>NW_025976705.1:0-7302 GCF_021869965.1 Rhincodon typus | reverse complement strand
TGTTCATCTAGCTCTACACCTTGTTATCTCAGTTTCTCCAGCATCTGCAGTTCCTGATATTACTGTTAATTCAGTATAGTTGCGTCAACATCCTGAAACTCGCTCTCTAACAGCACTGTGAGTGATCTAAACTCCAAAGATTGGAGCAGATCAAAGTCACCATCAGCTTCTTAAGGGCAGTTACGGATGGGCAATAAATATTAGCTCAACGGGTGACCCACATCTCATGAATGAATGTTTTAAACATTAGCATACCTACATTTCACAATTCAAAAGGGTGTGTTACTTCTCCCAAAAGGGCTTTACAACAATCAAAGGTTAATCTCCACCTAGGGGTGCCTTTCCTCCACCAGGAGATAACTTATTTTCCCAAAGGTGTCCCAGGACCAGATCCAAACAGCAGCGGGCACCTTATCTCTCCAAAAGGGAACTCTAGCTATTCAAAAAAAGTCCACTGAAAACAGATCTACTTTTACCTGATTTAATCTACAGATTTCAGGTTTCATACTCCAAGGACGCCAAAAATACTTCTTTGGAGACAGCTGACCATTGAATAGCCACTTACTTCCAGGAACTGCCCATGTATGACTATGAGCCATCCGCAGCGCTGAACCCGTGGAAATGAGATCCTGGGTTCTGGCCTGCCCTTGCCCTCTGCTCTCCCAATGTACAGGCAACAGTAGAAGTCAACGGCAATACCCCTCTCTTCAAGTAGCCTACCGCGTTCTACAATGCTGTTTCACTTGTCCCCCCATCACCATTCTTGTCCCCGAACTCTACACATGCATCTGCTTTCTCCACTACCTCCCCACCCTCCTCCCCAAACCTGATCTTGGCTTCTCCACCCCTTTTGGGAGCAACCTCTTCCGCAAAAGCACTCTTTGCACCCTCATCAACGATCAATGGACGGATCCCAGGACTACCTTCACTCCAGACCTCAGACCGACTTTGACGAGCAGCAACAAGACATGACTAACCAATGTCTACGCGGCTCCTCAATTAATGATACTTGATTTGATTGACAGCTGGTGCTAGCCCTACAGAACTGACCATTGCTCACTCCATGGACTGTAGTTGAACACATCTCCTGTCCCTAAGCAGACAGTAGAATGTGGCCAAACCCTTGAAATGTGGCGAGTGTGCCTGTAACTGACAGTTTGGAGACCCTTTTGTCAGACAGCGCCCTCATTGACTGGATTGTGGAATAATCTCCAACTAGTTTCCAATATGACCATTTGTTTGAATAAATCTGCAGTGAATTTGACATGCTGGAAACTGGCAAATGCTGTAAGCATAGGATGCAATGCAAGTCTTTACTTTCTAAGCAGCATGCAAGTGGATCAAAGCAGTGCCATAATGGTTGTGAAGACTTAGTAAATGTCAGAAGCCAATGTCAATGGAAATGTGGTGCGTGCAGCTGGTTCCTGTGAAACGTGCCCTGAGATGCTGTTTGGTGCTAAGCCGCGTGGAGGCTAGTTGCAGCCAGAAGTGATCTGAAGTTGTCAGGTTTTCACTCTGACTTCCATGCTGATAATTTGAGATGTCTCACCTCTTCAACATAGTTGGTAAGCTAGGAAGAGGAATATTAATGAGGCAGGCTGCAGCATTAATAAGGTGCTTAAAAGCCATAAATACACTTAATCGGCAAATTGTCACTGCCTAGTGAGATGCAGAAAGATGTTTCTGATGTCGAAATGGGCTTTGCCTGACTTCTTATCTGTTGCTGCCACAAATCCCGCCATAGACAAAATCATTCAGACAGTTAGAAGGCTCCAGTCTAACTGTTTGTAATTTAGACAAAGGTATTTTTTTCTATCTCAAAACTCTTAAAATTTACCACTGAGAAGGAATGTCATCCATGATCTTAGTGAATAATGGGGCAGACTTGAAAGAACAAATTGCCTAATCCTAACATTTATACTCTTATTTGCAAGCTGTGTTTCAGCCATTTAATATTTAAAACTTTTGTGCATACAAATGTTATACAAATATGTAACAAAAAACCAACAGCATTTTATGGACAGAATTTGTCTTTCATCATCAGCATTTGAGGCGTGTGTTTTCTCTTACCCTTAAGTAATCAGTCCCAATTTAAATAATTTCTAACAGCATCTTTGTGAATTTAAAAATGAAGATTGTTTATTTGTTATGCACTTGCCCTGGTTATTAAAGAAAACACAAAGGTTACAAAAGATACTCTGTCTCAGCATCTCTTTCGTAGCAGGGCTCTACCCTCTTTGTTGAATTGTTGATTTAGCTGGAGTAAACATCGAGAAGCACAGCTTTCACAGTAAACTGCAAGAGTTCTTGCAGTTGGAAGATTGAAATGGGAACAACATGGAGGAAATTGTTCTTCCACATTCAAGGCATTATTGTTCATTATTTCAACTACTTAGTTTACTGCAGCTGTTCTGATGGTCTCTGTGCAGAGTGCTTGATGGAGTTATGTCTGTACAACTCCCGTTGTTATATTTTAAAGCAGGGGAGAAAGATGGCTGCTTTAGTCAAGTGACCTTGTAACGTGCTGAATCATCTTGCAAATAAGGCCAACGGCTAACTCAACAGTACCCTATGATTTAGTTTTTCGCACTGTAATGTTCGAGAAAGCTAATGTCTTTGTATTTGGAGGAAAAGCCATCATGGTATGAAGAAACATAAATGTGTTTCATTTACATTTGTCTGAGACACAGTGAGTTTCACGTCTCAATTACCCTTTTGAACTTCTTTCAGGAAAAAGCACCCAGTCAACATCCTTCTGGAGTATACCGTTTTGTTTCAACTTGAGGCAGGTTACAATCTACAAGGCAAATTAATTGATTATTATGTGACAACTTTTTACAGCCTTTTGCGATTGCTTTCTTTTTAAAATATAGCTTTAACGATGAGTAATATCTTCATGGCTGAACTAGTCATGAGAAGTAGCAGAAAGCGACAGCTACTGGCTCTGAACCCATAATACCAGCCTCTCATCAATCTTTTTTGGTTTATCTTTGCCAACCTTCAATCCTGATAGAGAAACCCAATTTTCCAAACAGTTTGTACTAAAATTAAAATCCTGAACATCGGCCTTTCACATGTTGAAAATCACCAAAAAAAGGTTAAATCATTAATACAATATAGTCCTTGATACCAATAACATGTACCCAAGATAGTCAATATTCATTAATTAACATAAAAATCTAAGATTCCAGTAAAAACTGACGGTGTATTCATTGCATCTTGAATAAGTCAAATCTCCAGAAAAGGTGTTAAACCAAAGTGGTCTCCATCAGTGTTCTAGATGAATGTGAAAAATTCTGTCAATAATTTAAACAGCAGCAAGTTCTCTCATTATACATGGTCAAAAACGTCATAGGCAGGTCCGGAATATTCAGCAGTTCATAATATCTAGGAAGAACAAGAAGCTATGAAAAGGTGGTGGACTAGCTCTGTTAATTAAGGATGGCATTGGCACCAAAAGAGGATTGTTTTGGAGTTTAGGGGGTAGAATTAATGATCTGACAGTAAAGACAGCTCTAGGTCGCAATGATCTTAATAAGATTGAAATTTCACATTCAGTTTGAGGGTGAGATGAGTGTATTGAACACATGTTTTAAACTTAAATTTAGGGTAACTGAGGACAGGAAGACAAAACTAGGTAAAGTGAACTGGGAAACTGGTTTAAGGAATAGATCGGTAGTGATACAATCACAGATTTTTAATAAGATAGTTCAGGATACTCAAAGTATACATTCCAGTGAGAAAGGAGGATTATCAGGAAAGGGCACACCATTTGTGGTTAACTAAGGAAGTTACAGAATTCTGTAAGGATGAGTAGCAGGTCAGAAGATTGGATGGAACATAAAAGAACTTCAAATAATAACAAAGATTAAAAGGCAAAGAAATTCAAGTATGAGAGAAAATTAGCAAGAAAATGAAAATATTAAGTAAAGTGATTATTATTTGTGCAGAGTGAGTATCTTCGGAATTAATAACGGAAAAATTAAAAACTGAAGATAAATTGAACAGATATTTTGTACCTACCTTCACTATAGAGAATACATTTCCAAAATTATTTCTGGGATGTTATAAGAATGTGAAAGGGAGAGAGGAATTTAAGACAATTATTTTCACCAAGTGAAAGGGTATGAAGAAAATTATTGGAATTTAAATCTGCCAAGTTCCTGGCCCTGATGAACTTCATTCTATGCCGTAAAAGTGGCTGAAGAAATAGTAGATGCATTTATTTTAATTTTTGAAAATTCCTTAGACTCTGGAAAGGTCTGAGCAGATTAAACAACAGTGAATGATTTGTCCATCAAACGTAGAGAGAAGACAGAAAACAGGGAACTACAGGCTAATTAATCTAACATCTATCACTGGGAAACTGCTAGAATATATTACTAAAGAAGTTAAGCAGAGCACTTAAAAAATCCATGAAATTAGGTAGGATCAAGAAAGTTTTGTAGAATTGAAATCATATTTGACTAATTTTACTGGAGCTTCTTGAGAAATCACAAGTAATGCAGTTAAAGAGGGACCACTGGATAGTATTTAATTTTTCAGGAGACATTTGACAAGATGTCACATCACAGGTTGCTATTCAAAGTAGGAGCTCATGCAAGACAACAAGGTGCAGGGCTGGATGAACACAGCAGGCCCAGCAGCATCATAGGAGCAGAGAGGCAGCAGGGCAGTGGGGAATGGTGCACATATTAGTATGGATAGAGGATTGGTTGGCCAATAGAAAGAACAGTCTGGACATTTTCAGGTGGGCAAGTAATAACAAGTCGGTCCTACTGAGATCAATGATGGGCCCTCAGTTATTCACAATTCATATAGATAACTTGGATGTAGGAACCAAAATAAAAATTCCTGCTGTATTTCCTGATGACAAAAAGATAGGTTTCCTACAATTGTAGAGAGCCTTGGTAGGGTCATGTGTCCAGTTTTGGTCACATTATTTAAGGAAGGAAGTAAAAGAAGGCATTAGAAGCAGCTCTGAGAAGACTAAATTGAATTAATTAGTTGGGGAGGTTACCTTAGGAGGACAGCTGGGCTGACTGGGTCCCTGTCTACTGGATTTTGGATAAATCTAAAGTGATATAAATCAGACATATAAAAATCCTGAGGGGACTCGACATGGAGGATGTTTCCTCTTGTGGGAGAGACCTGAAGAATGGGACTCAACTTAAAAATCAGGTGTCTTCCATTTAAGTCAATGGAGAGGCTGTCTCTTTTTCTTTCTCAAAGGGCTAAGTGGCTTTGGAAATTTCATCCCAAGAGAGTGAATGCTTCCGAGGCAGAGGTAGTTAGATTCTTGACTAACAAGGAGGTCAGCAGTTATCAGAGACAGGCAGAAGTATGGAGTTGAAACTACAATCAGATCAGTTATAATCAAACTAAATGACAGAGCAGGCTAGAAGGATCAAATGGCCAAGTCATGCTCTTAATTCATATGCTTACACGTGCTAACCATTCTATTTCAACCAATGTCATCAAAATCAAGCTAACTAATTCATTTAATTGCTGATTGTGAATTCTTCAGATCCAGAATCACTCTTGAATTTGTCAACAATTACCGCAATTTACCAAGAAATTAATTGTAAGGTTATCGTCGAAACTGACCATGATGTCCTACAAAAATTTCAATAAGAACACAGCACTAAATAAATGCAGGTTTATCAATCTGATCTTTTTAGTATAGCCTTCCCAACATGTGTTATTTCATCTGACTGCTTAGTTGGGAGAATTCAAGGGACAGAGCACATAATAAATAGGAGTGAGAAATGCTATCCATGTAATGTTATAAAAATGCTGGAAGGTAATATGCACTATGGGATCCATTTGAATATGCTCACAAATTGAATATGTCAATATATACTTCTTGCTTAAAATACGTACAATCCATCATTAATACATGTGACATCATCTCCTAAATGCTCTGCAATGTGATCAGTTACTCTATATACTTGTAAGAGGGATTCATCTACCTATCTGAAAAACAGGATAAAATACAAGTGGAAGTTGGTCACTCAATACTTCCAAGTTGCTTGGTAATTAAACCTGTCTCCTGCTGGATTTCATACACTCCCATGTTTGCACTCCGTGATAGATGTAGTTCAAGTACTGTTTATTAGGCTTATGCCTGGATAAAAGTGGATGATTTTTTTTATTGGTAAGAATTGGTTTCCACAAAATAATGTAAGACATTGTCTCACTAACTATTCATGTACTGAACAAAAATCCATCAAGCAGCTCAGCTGCATTTGGAGAAGTTGAAATAGTATTGTCATGGCTAGACAGCATAAAGGGAAATTCGGAAGAAAAAAATGTTTTCTCTTCTACATTTTCACGTCTAACTCGTTTGTTTTAAAAACAGACAATCCACCTGGATTCAAAATGGCTGAGGCTGCTCACATGGTCATTTTTTCCCCAAACGTTTAGTAAGCCCCACCATTATACCCCCTTCCTGACCCAGTCTTTTTTTTAGGCATTCCAGTTGCTGAAAGAAAAGGCTTGAAGATGAGTGTGAATTAATTTTTAGTACCTATGGTTTTACAAAAATTTATAATTCATAACATAGTTGCTCTTCTTTTCTGTCTTTGATTTCCTGAGTAGCCATGCATATGGATGAAGTACTGAACCAATTCTCTCATATTTTGGGTTTTTTCTTAATAAGTCCTATCTTTAATTTGATCTTGGAGGTTTCACTGTGGGTTTATTTCAAAAAAAAACTCAAAAATTAGGGATGGAGAACAAGGTCTGGCTTAAGTAGAAAGGAAAAGTAGCTAAACTAACATCTCTTCTTCCATCCTGTCTGTATTAATATAAAGTTCTGCCTTCACACTGACTCCTAGTCTGGCAATGCCACAATTTTAAAATTCCTCATCCTTGTTTTCAAATCCTCAATTGGAATTCCTTCCCCAAGCCTCTGTTTTCTGCAACTCCCTCCTTGTCTAAGGTGCTCCTTAAAAGATACCTCCTCAGCCAAGCTATCAATTAGCTCCATGTTTAGTTTGGTGTCAAAGCTGGTTCTATAACAATCCAATTAAATCTGATGGTACATTTTGTTACATTAAACACATTATATTAATCCATGTTGATGTTTTTGTTGAACTTTCATGCTGACACCAGTGAACAAGGATAGTACTGCGATTACAAAAAGCCATAACCACCATAGTCGTTTAACAGAGATAGTAGGAACTGCAGACGCTGGAGAATCTGAGACAACAAGGTGCAGGGCTGGATGAACACAGCAGGCCAAGCAGCATCACAGGAGCAGACAGGCTGACGTTTCGGGCCTAGACCCTTCATCAGAAA
>NW_025976704.1:5293-7302 GCF_021869965.1 Rhincodon typus | reverse complement strand
GCAGGAAGTGCTACACCTGCCCCCATACCTCCTCCCTCACCCCCATCCCAGGCCCCAAGAAGACTTTCCACATCAAGCAGATGTTCACCTGCACATCTGCCAATGTGGTATACTGCATCCGCTGTACCCATTGTGGCCTCCTCTACATCGGGGAAACTAAGCGGAGACTTGGGGACCGCTTTGCAGAACACCTACGCTTAACTCCCCCTCCCATTCCTCAGATGACATGCCCATCCTGGGCCTCCTGCAGTGCCACAACGATGCCACCCGAAGGTTGCAGGAACAGCAACTCATATTCCGCTTGGGAACCCTGCAGCCCAATGGTATCAATGTGGATTTTACAAGCTTCAAAATCTCCCCTCCCCCCACCGCATCCCAAAACCAGCCCAGCTCGTCCCTGCCTCCCTAACCTGTTCTTCCTCCCACCTATCCCCTCCTCCCACCTCAAGCCGCACCCCCATCTCCTACCTACTAACCTCATCCCGCCCCCTTGACCTGTCCGTCCTCCCTGGACTGACCTATCCCCTCCCCACCTACACTCACCTTTACCGCCTCTATGACCTGTCTGTTTCCTCTCCACCTATCCTCTCCTCTATCCATCTTCTATCCGCCTCCCACTCTCTCCCTATTTATTTCAGAACCCCCTTCCCCTCCCCCATTTCTGATGAAGGGTCTAGGCCCGAAACGTCAGCCTTTCTGCTCCTATGATGCTGCTTGGCCTGCTGTGTTCATCCAGCTCTGCACCTTGTTGTCTCTGTGTATAGTACTGGTGTCTTTATGTGAGGAAAGATGTAAATGTATTCGAAGCAATTCAGAGAAAGTTTAGTAGACAATATCTTGATCAGTGGGTATCTTATAAGGACGGTTTGGACAGGCTAGGCTTGTAGGATAATTTTGCTTGTGGGAAATTCTGGAACTGAGTGTTAGCATTTCAAAATGATAGGCCTTTAGAATTCTCTTCCTTGAAAGATGGCGGAAGCAGAGTCTTTAACTATTTTTAAGGCAGTGGTAGAGAGATTCCTGTGAAAGCTTATTGTGGGTAGGTGGGAATTTGGAGAAATCAGGTAGATCATGATCTTATCAATTGCCTGAGCCGGTTTGAGGGACTGAATGGCCTACTTATGCTCCTTGCTCGTATTTTTGTGCATGATCAAGTAAATATTAACTCGGAAATGAGTGTACAGTTGAAATACCATAGAGCTGCAATGAAATACTGACTTTGGGGAAAATTGCCGCCTCTTTGGGGATGTTATTAGATTTCCTTTAATTCATTCACGAATGACAGCATCACAACTAGGCCAGCATTTATGTCCCATCCCTAATTGTTAAGAGTCAACCGCATTGCTGTGAATCTGGAGGCACGTCAGCCAGACCAGGTGAGGGCGGCAGTTTCCCTCCCTAAAGGGCATTAGACCAGATGGCAGCAGAGTAGGACCCTCCAACTGGAGGTCCTCCGCTCCCTCTATTTATTGCCCGTGTTCTTCTCTTTTTTCCCAGTTTTCCCCTCTTGGTGTTCTCTCCTAAGGTAGAACAGGCTGCAGGCATGGAGAGGAGAGGACTGGAGGCCCAAGCAATGCAAGGGCAGCCAGTAGATGGGGCGCTTGAGAGGAACGGGGACAGCCAGAGGGCCCCAAGAGGAGGGGAGACAGCCAGCGGGCCCCAAGAGGAGGGGAGACAGCCAGAGGGCCCCGAGAGGAGGGGAGACAGCCAGCGGGCCCCGAGAGGAGGGGAGACAGCCAGTGGGCCCCGAGAGGAGGGGAGACAGCCAGAGGGCCCCGAGAGGAGGGGAGACAGCCAGAGGGCTGGAGGTCTGAGCGATGCAGGGACAGCCAACAGGCTAGAGGCTCGAATGGAACCAGGACGGCTAGTGGGCTGGAGACTTGTGCGGAGCAGAGATGGCCAGCGGGATGGAGGTCTGAGTGAAATGAGAATAGCCAACAGACTGGAGGCTTGAGCGGAGTGGGGACGGCCAGCAGGCTGCAGGACCGAGCGGAGCGGGGATGGAAGCT
>NW_025976704.1:0-5283 GCF_021869965.1 Rhincodon typus | reverse complement strand
GTGGAGCAGGGACGGCCAGCAGGCTGCAGGACCGAGCGGAGCGGGGACTGTTGTTGGACTGGGGACTGGTAGGGGTGGTCAGCGGCTTGCGAGCTCAGAGAGACCACATGTGGAAGTCCCCCCCTGTGTTGATCCAATGAACGACTGTAATGCTTAGCTTTTTAACTTTTTTCTCATTTTTGTAACTTATACTATGAACAACTGTAAGTAATGTAACTTTTGTTTTCCTTTTTCCCTTTATTTCTGTATTTTGTATCTAAGATCTGTACCTAGCTACTTTGTACCTAAGATGGTGCCATATGGGGCGACATTGTAAACTTCACTGTATTCCTCTACATCCATGACAAAAAGGGATATTCTAGTCTCGTCTAGTGAAGCAGATGGGTTCCCAGAGCATTGCCTGAGTCCCTGGATTAACAGTCTAGTGACCAATACCACTAGGCTGTCACCCTTCCATGTGTGTGGACCAATAACCCACTGAACTGTGGTAGTGCCTGGAGCATACCATCCAGGCAGGTGAAAGAGTTTCTGTGAGGACTTCCTCAAATACACCAACTTTCATATTTGTAGGTAACAGGGGTCTCCATCTATGCTAACAGACCATCTCACGAAGAGGTTATCCCATCACAATGATGGCCTCATTGTTGTGGTCACTATATATTTTTATGTGTGCAAAATGCTTCAAAGACTTCCATCTTAAGGTGTTTTTGCAGTTTCTCTCCCATTTACAGTGAGAGTGTCCATCTCTCTTTGGTCTTTGGTCTCCCACAAAGCTCAGGGACTCCAATTAGCCTTTTATCCCGTACTTGACCTTACTGAACGTAATTAATTTGGGCTCCCAGAGGTTTATATATATATATAATTTCACAGTATGTGGACATCTCTCGCTAGGTCAGTATATATTGCCTATCTCTATTTGCCCCAGAGAAGGTGGTGATGGAGCACATTCTTAAACTTCTACAGTCCAGCGCTGTGGTTAGGAACACTGACAGTGCTGTTAGGGAGGGAGTTCCAGGATTTTAACCAGGCTATACAGAAGGAACAACAATATATTTCCAATTTGGGATGGTTAGTGTTTCAGAGGGGAGTATGCAGCTGCCCGATAATTGGCTTCTGGAAGGTTGTGCAGGTTGGCAGACCTCAAAACCTGTTGAGGTCAGGACTTGCACATAGTCTGACCTGGGTATAAAAAACAAGTCAGCAAGATTTCAGCCAAGGTAGTAAGAACATTTCTACCTTGAAAATATATAATAAACTTCTTTCACCACTGCAACTAAATAAGTCAACAAACAACCTAATTTATAAGTCCTTTGTGAACAACAGATTGATCAAGAATGTTCAATACATGAAAAATGAGTAGGACAATAATATTTGTTCTTTTGCTTGCCTGTCATTCTGAAACCTACCACCACTGATCGAAATGAGTAAATCATTTCAACATAGATTTCTGTCAAACTTTAACTCCAAATTTCATGCTGTAGCTTTGTATACATAACCATCTGGGGAAGAAAATGCCCTGACATGAGCTTTGTAACAGTCTTGAGAAAGATTTTGTTTCACTGAGAGAGACACACGTTAGTGCCAACTTACAAATAGTAATCCGTTGGGAATGTTAAGGGACTGAGGACCTCATTGGCAGGGCAATACATCAACTCCAATTTTAGACTTTTCAGGAAGGCCTGAGTGAAAACTTTAATGAATGTACTCAACAAGGAAAACGGCAAATTTACATTCAGATTTAAGGATAGCCATTGGACTCAAAAATGTTAACTCTGTTCCTCTCTCCAGAGATGCAGCCAGACTGGAAGAGTTTTTTTCCAAGTGCCTTCTGTTTTTATTTTAGATCTCCAGCTTCCACAGTGTTCTGCTTTTACTTCCCCATACCTGTCGTGTCGAAGACAATGATTCTGAATGGATTACTGTTGGAGTCTGTATTAGGCTCCACCTAATCTGATTATGTCATAAAGACTTGGATGGGGAAAGATAGAATAGTTCAGGATGCATGTCCACGATCTCTCAATTGTCTTAGTAACAATATCCAGATTATTATTTTAATGTATACTTGATTTCTTTCATTTAATAATCTGCAGCTTGTTTAAAGTAAGTTCCTCTTCTTGTTAAGACTTATTAGTTTTTCTGTACCACTTATAAACCCATAGACCTAGTGAGAGAAAGTAGACTGGTGGCAGGAACAGAAAGCTCAGAATGACTGGCATCACAGCACATTCAATAACCTCTCAAAGATTACTCAGAATTGATTAAAGGAAGGTTCCTTTGTCAGCAATATTTCGAAGAATAATAAACTTATGCAAGCAGCCAGAATTATTAGTAGATCATAGACCAGCTCTTCAAGTCAATGGACAAATAGGACCAACCATTTTACATTACACCTTTATGAATTAGGGGCGATGGTGGCATTGTGGTAATGTCACGAGTTCAGTAATCCAAAATCCCAGGTTAAAGTTCTGAGGATATGGATTCAAATCCCATCATAGTAGATGTTAAATTTGAACTCTGTAATAATCTGGAATTAAAAGTTAATGCCAACAACTATCCATTGTCATGAGGGAAAGCCCAACATTGACTTGGAAATATATCGCCATTCCTTCATTGTTGCTGGGTCAAAATCCTGGAATTCCCTCCCTAATAGCATTGTGGGTCACCCACTGCAGGAGGACTGCAGCAGTTCAAGAAGGCAGCTCACCACCACCTTCTCAAGGGCAACTAGGGACGGGCAAGAAATGCTGGCCAGCCAGCGACACCACATCCCATAAATGAATAGAAAAGAAAAATCTGGTTCACTACTGTCCTTTAGAGAAGGAAATCTGCCACCCTTACCTGGTCTGACTTACATATGACTCCAGACCTACAGCAATGTGATTGATTCTTAAATGGCATCTAGGGATATATAATAAATGTTGGCTTAGCCAATGGTGCCCATACCCCAGGAGCAAATAATACAAAAAGTCTGTCAGCACAAATTCATTTTAATCCTACAAGTTGCAACAACAAAACAACTCACGCCAGTACATGTAAAGATATAACCTTGTATTGAATGCTGAAGGTCACATATAATTCCCTGCTGTTTGACAGATTTGAGCATTTTTCATTTTTAAAGTCTCCATAGACAAGAATGAACACTATAGTCTGACTGCAGTGCAATTCCTTTGTGTTCTTCAAGATTCACTTATCTAATCCATTCTTGAAGGTACTCTCGAATGACTTCAGAGGGGGTGGCGGAATCTATTATTGCTCAGAGGCTCTTTGCAAAATTTGTGTTCAGTGAGCTAGAAATTGCAACGTTGGCTGGAGAAATCTGTTGTATGTAGCCTTCACTCACTATTGTGGACAGTGGTTGAGACAGTGGCACAGGAGTTAACATGCTTAGCTTATACATTTCCAAACAACAAATCCAAGTCAGAGCATAGATGAATCTCAATTTAATGTCCGTGACCTGAATATAATTAACATCCAATTAATGTATAATTAATACTTCAAGCCTTATGACACAGTTCTCACTGTTTATGATCTTGTACCTGTAGTTACAGTTTTTGTGTATGTATAGAGGATGACACAGTCCAGAGTGTGCTTCAAGACAGCAACATGTCACAGTTTTCCGGTGCCATCAATAAACTGCTCAAGGTTCCCTTTCGAAGCTTTTGACATGGTCTCAGTTCCTCAGCAATAAGAGCTCATGAAATGCATTCTTTCATGTTTAATCCTTTGTGTTGCAGTGGACAAATGGTGAACAATTATTGCTGTTGCAAAAGTACATATCCAGTCTCCAGTGCGACCAAGGTGAGCTTAGTTTCAAGTTTGAAGTGAATTTTGTTTGTGGGGAATCAGGGATAAAAGGAAAATTGCAGAGGATCTCAGGCATCTCTTTGCAATTTGTAATGGTTCTGCCTTTATATAAAAAAACTCAAATATAGCTTTTAAAATTACACATAAAGAGGAACCCAAATCTTTACCTATTGATGCAGTAAAATAATTTGGATAGGGAAGGAGATAATTATTTCTTTGGTCCTCTTTCAGAACTCCTTTCTCTATAGCCATAGCAGCAATTGAAATTCCAGCAAGTCTTGCAAAATCTTGCAGATGGAGTTTTCTAAAATTATTGTTCTTCTATTGTCGCTCCTTTTTCTGCTGCTCTCCCAAAGGCACTAGATTTTTTAATGGGTGTTTAATGGGTGTCCTTCTTTTACCCTTCAGTACCTAATCTGAAGGGTCATTCCTCAAGTGTAAGTCAAACGATGAGTTTCCACTGAATAGCAGGAGGGTTGAGGGGGTACAGATTTACATCTGTTGCTCGGCTCACCCACAATCCATGTTTACACATTATCAAGTAGATAACAATCAGTAGTGAGAATGTTCACCCTCAGATAAGGTTCAGCTCTGGTGCTATTGTCCTTTGATGCCAGGAGTGGAGGGTGAGAAAGTCCTCTCCTCAGTGGCTCATCAACTAACTGATTTAATCCTCTGAGTCACTGGGAGGAGCTGCACATTTTTAACTCAACGCATTGCATTTAGTAGAAAACATTTAGTACATGGAGTGTTCAGAATTAATTCACAATTCACATCAGTTCACTTTCCCAGCAGCTTTATGCTGATGAAATGGTGTAAAAAATGAGGACAATAAATAGAATAAACACAACATTGTCAGTTTCACCAAGCAAGGCTACTTTTGAAAAGAATCATTTTTCATATTTAGAGTTCGTAACAGATGAACATTTGACAGTTTCAGATTGATGTATCAGAATTTCCAGCTTGGAATTGAACAATGGGAATGTAATGAGTTGGCTGTGAAATGTGTATCTGTAACAACACATCTGTGTCACAGCTTCTACATACCAGAGAAATGACATTTCAGTGTATTGCACTCAAGGAAATTATTCCGTCAGTATCTTTTGTGATCCAGCTAGTGTGTTTACTTTCATTTCTAACACTCAATGCTCTTGTTGATGATGTATTGTTCCTGCAGGTTTGTATTGAACAACCAATCCCATTTTATGAGACAACAAGGTGCAGGGTTGGATGAACACAGCAGGCCAAGCAGCATCATAGGAGCAGAGAGGCTGACGTTTCGGGCCTAGACCCTTCATCGGAAAAGGGGGAGGGGAAGGGAGTTCTGAAATAAATAGGGAGAGAGTGGGAGGCGGATAGAAGAGGGATAGAGGAGAGGATAGGTGGAGAGGAAACAAACCACCATCCCCGCCTCTTCGACCTGTTTGTTTCTTCTCCACCTATCCTCTCCTCTATCCATCTTCTATCCGCCTCCCACTC
>NW_025976703.1:0-7302 GCF_021869965.1 Rhincodon typus | reverse complement strand
AGGCCCGAAACGTCAGCCTCTCTGCTCCTATGATGCTGCTTGGCCTGCTGTGTTCATCCAGCCCTGCACCTTGTTGTCAAAGAATGTTTGCTTATTTGATTTCACTGATTAATTTATTACCAGGTTTGCAAATGTCTTCCTTCACAATGATCCCAGGATATAGCCCAGGGTGCTAGATCCTAGAGTTCTCAGTGCTAGAACACAGTCAAATATCCTGGGGTCTAACATTCTGGAGTCTAGCATTCTTTTCTAGAATCCTAGACCTAATAATGTTAGACCTCAGAGTTGCATGGGTGACTGACTGCAAGGTGTTACTCTCTAGGGTACTAGAACACACAGTGCTAGCTCCAGTTAGCTAGAACTCAGGATGTTATATTATAGGGTGCTAAACACCAGCTAAACCCAGAATGCAAGGCTCCAGGGTGCTAGAACACAAAATGCTAAACTCCCAGAATGCTAGGCCACAGTGTGCTAGACTGCAAGAACACTACGTTTCCCACCCAGTTTCCTGCACCATGACCTTTGTGACTGTCCCTTCACAGCAGCGAGCCAACAGGCAGGAAGATTCCATCAGGAAGGAAGGTCACCCCGCTCATGTTCAACTCTCATTGGCTTTCAAACAGACATTGCAGTCACTTGGGAACAAGGCTCTCTCAAACTATTGGAGCAAATTACTGTGATATCCACGCCCACTCATTTAGTGGAGAATTAACTGTTTCCTGGAGAAAAAAAAAATCATATTCAAGGAGATTCAAATTTTCACCATATTTCCAGGTAGAAGCCAGGAATTTCCAGGAATTGGCATTAACCAACAGACGTGTTGGTGATTAGTTTCATTGGCTATTACACCATTGAGAACTGAAGGCTGGTTGGGTGTTGGTGCTGGACATGGTAAATTTCAAAACAGGAGGAAGTGTTAATTACTTGCAGATCATGTGTCTGCTTCCAACATCATCAGGATCTCTGCCATTCCAACAGCAACTTGTGATTTGTATGAATGGAACTCACCATCACCAAGGCACTGATGTTGGCTTCTTTGGCACAGCCTTTGTTTTCTCATCTATCAGCTTAGGCATTGTGGTTTAGAGTTGGCATACAGGCACACCCATGTGTACCATATTCAATGCCAACCAGTTACTTATTGACCAACTTTCACCAATTGTCACAGTAGATAACATATTAGCATGGATAGAGGATTGGTTAGCTAACAGGAAGCAGAGAGTAGATATTTTCGCTTGAAGAGACCGAATGTCTTGTTGCTAAATTTGCTAATGATGCAAAATATGTCAGAAAAGAATTGTGACAAAGACATAATGGGTCTGGAAACTAATTTAAATATATCAAGTAAGTGGGCAAAACTTTGGTTCGTAACAATATGGTAAGTGCAGCAGCAAACCTGAACTGGTTCCAACAACACAAGACTGGGTAAACCCTGTAGCCTTTATCAACTGCTTCTCAAACTGGGGCCAGAATGTTATGCCTGTGCTGGTGTTAGGGGGAATTAGAGGCTTGCAGTTCAAGTAGTGGCAAAACTTGAATTGTTTGGGTGGAGGAGCCATTAAGGGAATTCAGGGATCTATTAGTAAGTTACTGGACAAATTTTTTCCTTGGTGTGCAATGCTGCATTTCAGTAAGATGTTACAAAATGTTAGATTTACACAAGGAATCTGTTACTGTTCACTACTGTACCTCATACACGGTCATCTTGGGAACTGGAAGAAAAAGAAAGGAGTCAATCATCAAATTGAAGGTGGAAACAATGCTGTAACTCTGTGGCTGACCAAATATCAGGGAATCTGTGTACAGTGCTTACTGAAAAGGCACATTCTTAAAGATTTTGCTATTTCAGAGTCAAGAGGTTCAGAGTCAAAGCAAACAACAATACAAATAGGTAGATGCTGAAACAGTTCAAGATTAATCTCCTGGCAAGCGTTGCAAAATAACCCAGGGAGCAAATCATCCAGGAATTAAAAATTCTGCAATTTTCACTATCTTTCAATAATTTCACCCAGAAGTCTGAGAGATAGGGAGAAGCGGTTGGATTGATGGTGTAGTAGTCAGTGGGACACATCCAGGAATATGTCCACTCAGACTGGTGACCATAGCTGGCTGCAATCTGAAATATTCAACTTCTTTCACTGTTTCCAAGCAGCTATGAATTTATGTAAAAGTGTTATAATATCCCGCAGGTACTCTGTGCTGTTTCTATTTGCTAGTTCTTGATGTGGATCATAGTTGCAGCATTTAGATACTTGGGTAAACCTGTCTTTTTTAAGTAGTCTTATCCCTTTAAATGTTGCTGCCCTAGTACTTCTCTGTAGGCAAATAGCACTCAGTAAAATTAATTGGAGCGTAATTGTAAGTGGAACATGTCTATAGATTAGTCAACATACTTGTAAATCCATGAGTTCTGTGCTTTGAGACAGGTCAAGTTATCCTTTGACAGTGAAGAGTGTTGAATGTTTATGGGATGCAACTATTTTTATTGTGACTTGGGAAATATTTACAACATTTGCTGCTTCCTTTTGTCTGTTTGTTGCATTATTTTGAGTACGCAAGGTACGCAAGGAGTACATTAGTTTGCTGCCAGTTTCAAAATTTGCACATGTTCTTCTGTATCACCGGCACTCAGAAACAAAGCTAAAAATGAACATCCAGGACACCTGGGAAATTGTCCCATGTCTCTGTTTTGTTGGCCTTGTTTGTGCGTGTATTTTTAATTAGATTGGAATTAACATTAGTGACTGAAGTGGATTTCTTTTATTAAACCATAGTTGTATTCACATAAAGCTCATACTTCAGATTTGATATCTGTTCAGAACATAACAACTTGAGAACATACGAACTAAGAGCAAGAGTAGGCAAGTCAGCCCCTTGAGCCTACTCTGCAATTTAATAAAATCATGGCTGATCCTATCTTGGCCATAACTCCATCTTCCTGCTTTCTCTCCATAACTCTTCAACCCATTACTAATTAAAAATCTATCTCCTCCTTAAATTTATTCAATGTCCCTTCATCCACTGGGGTAATGAATTCCACAAATTCATGACCCTTTGAGAGAAATAATTCCTCCCTATCTCTGTTTTAAATCTGCCACGCCTTCGCCTAAAACTATGACCTCTCATTCTAGATTAGCTGACAAGGGGAAATATCTGCTTTACATCTACTCTGTCAGTCCCTTTAACATCTTATATACCTCAGTCAGATCTCCTTTCATTTTTCCAAATCCTGGAGAGTATTGGCCTAAACAGCTAAATCTCTCTTCAAAAGACAAACCCCTCACCTCTGGAATAAATTGAGTGAAGCTCCTCTGATCTGTCTCCAATGCAACCACATCTCTCATCATGTACTAAATAGACACTCTACTGAAAGCATAGAGAGGTGGAAGAATAATTCTTTCATTGGTCTGAGTCTCAGACAATTGTATCAGCTTACTTAAGTAATGACAGAAGAATTTAAATAAATAATCATTACTTTTTGAATGTGCCCTGATGTGATTTTTCTGTAAGAATTCTTCAGAAGGAAATTTGTAGATCTTGTCTTCCTGTTTGTAATTGAACCTTTTGTTAGTTTGCTGCCAGTTTCAAAATTTGCTCATGGTCTTCTGGATCACCGGCACTCAGAAACGAAGCTAAAAATGAACAGCCAGGGACACCTAGGAAATTGTCCTATGTCTCGATGTTTTCAGAAAACTATCTCATGAAATCTGAAGTATATATTTATACAAATACAACTCTTGTTTGAAAAAGGTCAAAGTTAGTTGATTAATTGGCTAATCAGTAATGAATTTTACTTTTCCTAACTACAATATTTCAGTTAGCACCGGTGATGATACTCTGGTTATCTAATGGAAGGGTTGCAGTAAACTGCTTTGCAGACCTTCCACCCAACTTAACTCTTTGATAAGGTGCCTCATAAGAGGATGGTGGGCAAAGTTAAGGCACATGGGATATTGGTATGGATCTGAGAATTGGTTGACAGACAGGAAACAGGGAATGGGAATACATGGGTTTTTTTTTTCCAGGTAGTAACTGCTGGAGTATTTCAAGAATCAGTGCTTGGACCCCAGCTATGAGATACATCATATTTCATCCTATGGGCTGCTTGTGTCACAGACAACCCATTTTCACCTACTCATGGTGCCCATTCACAGCTTTTGATTCCCCCAGCTCACCATTATCCATTCCTTTGCCCAACTGCTGTTCTCTGTCTCTCTCTGAATTCCATCTCCACTATCCTTTACTCCTTCCCCTCCCCATGTTCAGCTGCAAACCGGTCCCCC
The DNA here is from genome assembly GCF_021869965.1 of Rhincodon typus. NCBI lineage: Eukaryota > Metazoa > Chordata > Chondrichthyes > Orectolobiformes > Rhincodontidae > Rhincodon > Rhincodon typus. The sequence goes on along the minus strand of NW_025976703.1, from coordinate 3,019 downwards.
CTCCTCCACCCCCATACCCTGTCTAAAGAAGGATCACTGGACTCAAAACATTAACTCTGGTTCTCTCTCCACAGATGTTGCTGAGTTTCTCCAGTAATTTCTCTTTTTGTTGCTATAACGACATCCTGAATCTCTAATTAGTCTGGCAGCATTGACATTCATGAGAAGGAGGTTGCCTCGGCTGTTAAGTGGAAACTTGACATTCTGATTCAGACTCTATTCACTGTGAAAGATTATGGGGTTTATGCCAGGGGGAAGCTGTAGAGTAATCAGATCTGACATGATTGTGCTGAATGATGGTACAGGCTTGAGGGGCCAATGGCCTCCTGTGTTTTGTGTATTTTACACCCTTACATTTCAAAACTCAAAATTCAACCACAATTCAAGGAAATATTGAACAGACCAAACTGTTAGTGAATCAGAGTAGGAGATAGAATGAAAGAGGTTTACTCCAATTTGTCTGCAATGATGTTCCTGAGTGCCCTGGACTGTGCTGGATTTTGCAGAAGGTGTGCAAATACCAATGCACCTGGCAATCATTTTGGACTGAGTTGGAGACAGAGGAAGAGGATCTGCTTTGTACATGCAGCTGCCTCTCTCTCTCTCTGTATTTCTCTGAAGCGACAGCTTGGTGTTTGTGGTCTGCCCTTGCACACCTCTGAGCGTGCACCTGCAGCCGGCTCAGGAGCTCTCGGCAAAGGGCGGTGTGGACCGTATCCGCACAGAAAGAGTTACAGCTGCTAAAAGGGTTGAGTGCACCCACACTCCGTCTATTGGGGCCCGGGGGCAACTGCCAAAACAGTCCAGGGGAAATGCTCCTCCAGCTTCAGTGGGAGATGGGTAAGGGTCACCCCAGGGGCATTTATAGCCCAACCCCTATCCAACACTGTTACGGGGACAAGTGGGACAGGACACCCCAGGCACCCTAGTGTCAGGATTGTCAGGAAGCTATAGACACACCATCCAAGAAGTTGGAGAGTCCTGACCTACTTAAGGTGGATAGATGCTTGAGAAATATGGGGGTGGAAATTGGACTCTAATTCGTGGGCAACTGTATAATCGACCCACCACTCTATACCCTGCCCCACACAATCATGCGCACACATATCAAACCACTACCTTACACCCAGCTCAAACCCTTGACTGCCCATCGACTCTCCATGAGGATGAAAATCCCAGTGATTCTTGAAAGTGGCCGTAGTCATCACACTCCATTTTGAGGTATACAGGATAAATCAGACCACGACTTTGGAATATGTCATTGGTTTTCTCTGGAGCCCACTACTCCCACAAAGCTGCCTAACTCAACTTGACTTCTCCTCTGCATGTGGCTCAAATACACCTCATCCTGACCAGATTAGCCTCCATAATAAAAGGTCAGAGGTGGGAATGTTCGCCAATGATTGTACAATGTTCAGCACCATTCACAATTCCTCAGATTTCACTTTTAGAATATTCTATTTATTTGTTTTTATAGTATTTCAATTATAATTATAATATTTCCACTTTTAGAATATTGTGTACAATTCTGGTCAGCCTGCTTTGGAAGGATATTGTTAAATTAGAAAGGGTATGGAACAAATTTACAAGAAGTTGCCAGGACTGGAGGGTTTGAGTTATAAGGAGAAGCTGGATAGATTAGGACATTTTCCCTGGAACGTCAGGGACTGAGGGGTGACCTTAAAGAGGTTTATAAAATCATGAGGGGCACAGATAAGGTGAATAGCCAAGGTCTTTTTCCAAGGGCAGGGAAGTCTAAAACTAGAGGACATGGATTTAAGGTGAGAGGGGAAAAATTTAAATAGGACCTGAGGGGTAACTTTTTCACATAGAGGGTGCATGTATGGAATGAACTCTCAGAAGAAATAGTAGAGGTGTGTACAATTACACTGCACGGCACCAGGTGTAATCTGGAGATTACTACATTTTAAGTCCTGCTTTTTAGTTTCCTACCTAACTCCTAAAATCTGCTCAAAGGATCTCATTTCTCTTTCTTCCTATGTCACTGGTCCTAAAGGAAACAATTACCTCTGGCTGTTCACCTTCCCCTTTCAGAATGTCCTGAAGCCATTCCATAACATCTTTGACAATACTCGTCTGGGTGATTTCAGCTCCAACAACATTCAAGAGGCTCCACACTATTCAGAAAGTTTGATTATGACCCCACCTTAGGCTGTCACTCCCTGAACCACTGACACACAGTGGCAGCAGTGCGTATCATCTACAAGATGGACTGTGGAAGAAAGAGCAAGAAGATGGATAAGGGTTGAAGACACATGGGAATGCCACTCTCTGAAGGATCCCCTCCAAGTCCCACACTATCTTGAATTACTGTTGGAGCCTTCTCCAGTCGTGAATATTATCATGTCCCCATGGGTCAATGGCAATGCCATTGGAAAAGGTGCTAGTGGGCTGCCTTCTTCAATCACTGCAGTCCTTGGTGTGTAGAGACACCAATGATGCTGTGAGGGAGTGAACTCCAGGATTTTGACCCACTGACAGTAAATGTACGGTATTTCCATGTCAGCTAAGTGATTGGTTCAGAGGGGATCTTGAAGGAGGTGGTTTCCATATATCTGCTCCCCTTGTCCTTCTAGATAGAGAGGTCAATGATGCCCTTTGGAGGTGTAGTTGTTGTAGTTGTAGCCTATATGGAATGTAGCCTGAGATTCAACTTCTTTGTGCCAACTGTATTATCTCAGTGAGGTATGAGCTTCAAAGTAACTTATGGGCTACCTGACCTATCCATTGTGTAGAGATAGTAGGAACTGCAGATGCTGGAGAATCTGAGATAACAAGGTGTAGAGCTGGATGAACACAGCAGGCCAAGCAGAATCAGAGGAGCAGGATGGCTGACGTTTTGGGCCGAGACCCTTCTTTAGAAATGGGGGAGGGGAAGGGGGTTCTGAAATAAATAGGGAGAAAGGGGAGGCGGATAGAAGATGGATAGAGGAGAGGATAGGTGGAGAGGAGACAGACAGGTCAAGGGGGCGGGATGAGGTTAGTAGGTAGGAGATGG
>NW_025976702.1:4843-7302 GCF_021869965.1 Rhincodon typus | reverse complement strand
TCTGCTCCTATGATGCTGCTTGGCCTGCTGTGTTCATCCAGCCCTGCACCTTGTTGTCTCCAATCATCCATTTAACCCCACTCTTTGCTTTCTGTTAGTTAACCAATCCTCTATCCATGCTAATACATGTCCCATAACACTGTGCACCTTTATCTTATCCAGCACCCTTTTGTGCGCCACCTTATCGAATGCCTTCTGGAAATCCAGATACACAACATCCACTAGTTCCCCATTGTCATGCTCGTAATGTCCTCAAAGAATTCCAGTAAAACACGACCTGCCTTTCATGAATCCATGCTGTGTCTGCCCGATGGGATAATTTCTCCGAAATGTCTCGCTATTTCTTCCTTGATTATTAATTGAAACTTTTCCCCAATACAGATGTTAAGCTGACAAGCCTATAGTTACCCGTCTTTTGTCTACCTCCTTTTTCAAACAGTGGCATCACACTTGCTGTTTTCCATGGCTCAGTTGGTGGCACACTCTATTGCATCCAAGCTCAGTGGTTGAGCGTTCAAGCCTCACTCCACAGCTAAATTCATAATGATATTTTTGATGCGGTATACATATAAGGGATCTAAGTCAGAGACACTGAGAGTTTGAAGTTACAAAGATGGTGGGGATCAGACTGCATGTGAACAGCTCTGATCTGCATGTCATTAAAAAGAGATGGAGGCACCAGAGAAGGTGTGACATGATTTCTGTAGCAGAGATTCTGAACAGAAATGAACAGGCTGACCTCCCTTGAAAGAGGTTGAAAGGTGACTTGATAGAGACCCTCAGAATTCTGAAAGGGATTGACAGGGTGACCGTGGAACAAATCTTTCCACTGAAGTTGTGGGGAGGTCTAAACTATGGGCCGTTAGTACTGAAAAGTCCAATAGGTAATTTGTTTATTTAACCTAGAGAACTTGCTGAAGTATGGTTGATGTGAATGGTCATTTAAGGAATAACAGAAGAGGAAGAAATACAAGAGAGATAGGTGGGTTGTGTGAAACATGGACCCTATAGCCGATTTCACTTTGTCAACAGCATAAGCACAACCATTTTGCGGCCCCTTCAGTTCTGAAGAAGTCATTTGAATATTCTACATAAAAAATTTAATTCCGCTTCTTTCTCTGCGGCCAGAGTTGCATTTTACAACATTTTCAGTTGCAAGGACACAAACCTGCATTTCCCCAGCAGGAAACAATGATATTTCTCAAATTTTACTTTTATTGAACGGGCCCATTCTCACGAATAAGCTCCAGATGTTTCACTCGTTATTGGAGGTAGGGCACTTTCAAATCCGCCATCTTACCGGAAGTTCTCTATCTACACTCCAGAGATTTTTGGAACTGAAAACATTGTTGTTGGAGTCAGGAGGCAGTTGTCCTGAATCTGGACACTGGACTTTGGCAATCTGATTCAAATTAGAACATTAAATGATGCTTTATTCTCTCGTTTGATAGTTAAGTTTATTAGGTTTTAAATCCGGAAGTGTCGTCCTTTTATATTTCCAGTCGGTGGTGGCCCACGTGTTTGACCCGGAAGTTCAGTTGTTATACTCGATTTTACGGGATGGACTCCAGCTTGATGGAGGTGACTCCTGGCGTGGTCTCTGCTCCACTGGCCCCGGAGATAGTCGCCTTCCTGCAGCAACACCCAGCGCTGCAGCCCGATCACAACAACCGTGTAAGTGCGAGACAGTATTTATTTACTACCTCATTATTCTTTAAATGCCCCCAACCCCTTTAAACACCTGCTTGGTCCTTTTAAGTAGCCCTACGACTAATTTAAATACCTGCTTGTCTGTTTAGATGCCCCCAGGATGCCTTTAAATACCTCCACGGTCCCTTGAATTTACCCCTTTAAACAACAAGTAGTTCATTGAAATGCCCCCATTGTTACATTGGCCTCTTGCACTAACCTCTGTCACAATAAATTGCAGTTCCCTTCCCTCTTTCCCCACCACACACCCCCCCCCCCCAACCAGCTGACTGATTAAGATCCAAGGGAACAAAAATATGCAGAGAGCTGCATAGGAAGATCCCAGGTGGATTGTACAACACAGGGCAGCCATTGTGATTTTGGATGAGTAAGGAATATTGGGCCAACACACCAGGGAGAACACACTAACCCTCTTGCTCTACATTCAGTTAAAATTACTGCAAACATTTTCATCTGAATAATGTTTGTTTTGTTGTATGGTGAAGGTGAAATGTTCTCTGACTGGGCATGAGTTGCCATGCCGACTGGCAGATCTGCAGACCTACACCAAAGGCAAGAAGTACCAACGCCTGGCAATGAAGGAGCCATTTAATTTCAGTCAATTTGAGCCACATATCGTCCCCAGCACTAAAAATCCGTAAGTGTCAGATGCTTAGCATCCAAGGGTTTAAAGCAATCAAACACTCCTGAGGACGGGTACAGCATGGGGTCAGCGCTGGGGGAGCGCCGCACTGTCGGTGGGGGGTCAG
>NW_025976702.1:0-4689 GCF_021869965.1 Rhincodon typus | reverse complement strand
GGGGAGGTCAGCGCTGGGGGAGCGCCGGGCTGTGGGTGAGGGGTCAGCGCTGGGGGAGCGCCGCACTGTCAGGGGGTGGGGGGAGGTCAGCGCTGGGGGAGCGCCGGGCTGTGGGTGAGGGGGGTGGGGGTCAGTGCTGAGGGGTGTGACAGATGTCACTGCAACCTTTTGGAAATGGGGATTTTTGTCCTGAGTGTTGTGTTAGCCAGTATTTATCAAACAAGTCACTTTAAGAAAAGCAGATTATCTTTTGGTTATTCTGTTGCTGCTTCTGAGATCTTAGTACGCACACATTGGCTGCTTCACTTCCTACATTCCAACACTGGCTGTAGTTCCACAAAGTGCATTGTTGACTGTGAAGTGATGTGGGACGTTTCTCTACTTGTTCAGGCACCAGCTGTTCTGCACATTAACAATTCGCCACATTAACAAGATTCCACAGCATGTTCTTCGCCATGTGAATGGGAAGCGCTACCAGAAAGCACTGAAGAAATGTGAGTGTTCTGTTCAGACAGGAAGGGGGGAGGCACTAAAACATAAGTGCATAATGTACTGATCGAATGATTTTTGAAGTTCATTTTATTCTATATATAAACCACCTCAAAACCCTTGATTAGATCCCAGTCTGTAACTCTCTTGGTGAGCTCTTTGTGTGAATGTTGCTGTTCAGAACCTGGCATGCAGGGGTGGTGGTGGTGGTGGGTGGGTGGTAATTGATTAGTTGTGTTCAGTATCAATTTTAGCCTGGCAGTGGATGTGGGCAGGCAAGATGTGTAGGTGAGCTGTTGGATTGAGGTGGCCACCTCCACTAACACGTTGTCCCTCTGTCTTGGTCCAGTTAATGAGTGTGCTGCCCTCGGAGTGCCCTTTGTTCCAGCCTGTCTGTCTCAGAAGAGAAAGCAGGATCGAGAATCCGACAGGTTGGAATCTCGTCACAATCGGAAGGAGTTCTGGGAGCCTGACAAGAGTGAAGGAAGTGAAAGTGATGATTCAAGTGACAGTATGAGTGATTTGTACCCAGGTGAGTGACTGTTAGCAGGAACTCTGACTGCAACCTTCAGCCTGAATCCCAGTAGTGGTTCTGAGCTTTCAGGTGCCCTTTCAAGAGGGTATTTCAGATCACAATTCACTGCGTTTAGAAAAGAATAAAACCTTTTCTTCACACTTTCTTCTCTGAAGAGAATTGGTGTTTCTCTAATCTCTCCTCAGAAAACGTTTAGCTTACCCTTGATGATTTATTATGTGAACATACCCTTGGGTGCAGAATCAATGTTAATTGAGAACCCCCAGCCTCCTCCCCTCCCCCTCCCCCCAGTCCTGATATTAATCTATTTTCCTGTCGATCAGTGACCTGGTCTGAAGTCCACTCTGTATAGAGGATGCTCTTCATGTTGTGTGGCATTGTCACCATGCTAAATGGTGGACTTTAAACATATCCAGCAGTTCGTTCATTTGGCAAGACTGGGCATCCATGAGGCTCTTTGATCATTCTCAGAACTATCAACTAACATAATCTGCAGCCTCATGGCTCAGCATATCCTCCAGTGGTGGTGGGAGACCAGGACCTCCATGTATAAGAAATGCTGAAACACTTGCATCTATTTTCAACCAATAGTGCTGAGTGCACGATCAATCTAAACCTACAACAGAAGGCTATGGGAACACCACCCCCTGAAAGTTCTCCCCTAAGCCACTCACCATCCTGACTTGGAAATATATCACTGTTTCTTCAGTGTCGCTGGGTTAAAATTCTGGCATTCCCTCTCTAATGGCAGCGTGGGTCAACCTATAGCACATGGACTGCAGCAGTTCAAGAAGGCAGCCATACCTTTGCAAGGTCAACAAGATACGAACGATAAGTTTTTAATTCACTTTTAGGACAGGTGCACCACTGGCTGGGCATTTATCGCCCATCCCTAGATGCCCTTGAGAAGATGGTGGTGAGCTGCTTCTTGAACCGCTGTAGTCCATGTGCTGTAGGTAGACCCACAATGCCCTTTGGGAGAGAATAAATGCTGGCCCCATCCACCAACACTCATGTCACATGAATGAACGTTTAAACAAAAAAAATTTAATCAGTAATTCACACCCCCCCCACCGCTGCTGCTAAAGTGCCTTTTGCGACTGATTGATTGTATCACTACTAATGTTAATTCTTGGGTTCAGTGATCTGTTGATTCCTAACAGTTAAATTTTGTCTTGTAGAACACCTCTTTAGCAGAAAAGATGACACAAAGGCAGAGGTGCTCCCAAACAAGGAGCATAGCAATGGTGAGAAAATGGAGGTTGAGATAGAGTTGCCAAGGAAACGGAAAAAGGTAAAGGCTGCACCCATCACTTGGAAACAGTAACGTGTTTCATTCATTTTAGGAATGGGAGGTCATTCAGCCTATTGGGCCTGCTCTACCATTTAATTACATCTCAAGCTTAGCTCTAAATTCCTTCTCTCAACTCTTTTGGATAATGAAACTATCAAAACTAGTTTGATGTGAAGGTGCCAGTGTTGGACTAGGGTGGACAAAGTCGGAGGTCACACAACACCTGGTGTGTATAGGTGGAATTCTGTGCCTGTGCACTGCCCTCCACTTCACCTGACAAAAGAACAGTGCTGTGAAAACTTGATCTCAAATAAACCTTTTGGACTATAACCTGGTGTTGTTTGACTTCAAACTATTTTGAAATTGAGTTGTCTGGAATTCCTTCAAACAATTGTAATTCTTTTTGTGAAGTGGCTTGACATCGCCCCTCAAAGGTACATAGAACATTACAGCGCAGTACAGGCCCTTCAGCCCTCGATGTTGCGCCGACCTGTGAAACCAATCTGAAGCCCATCTAACCTAAACTATTCCATTATCAACCATATGTTTATCCAATGACCATTTAAATGCCCTTAAAGTGGGCGAGTCTACTATTTTTGCAGGCAAGGCATTCCACGCCCTTACTACTCTGAGTAAAGAACCTACCTCTGACATCTGTCCTATATCTATCACCCCTCAATTTAAAGCTATGTCCCCTCGTGCTAGCCATCACCATCCGAGGAAAAAGGCTCCCACTGTCCACCCTATCTAATCCTCTGATCATCTTGTATGTCTCTATTAAGTCACCTCTTAACCTTCTTCTCTCTAACAAAAACAGCCTCAAGACCCTCAGCCTTTCCTCATAAGACCTTCCCTCCATACCAGGCAACATCCTGGTAAATCTCCTCTGCATCCTTTCCAATGCTTCCACATCCTTCCTATAATGCGGTGACCAGAACTGTACGCAATACTCCAAGTGCGGCCGCACCAGAATTTTGTACAGCTGCAACGTGACCTCATGGCTCCAAAACTCAATCCCTCTACCAATAAAACCTAACACACCGTACGCCTTCTTAACAACCCTATCAACCTGGGTGGCAACTTTCAGGGATCAATGCACATGGACACCAAGATCTCTCTGCTCATCCACACTACCAAGAATCTTGCCATTAGCCCAGTACTCTGTATTCCTGTTACTCCTTCCAAAGTGAATCACCTCACACTTTTCTGCATTAAACTCCATTTGCCACCTCTCAGCCCAGCTCTGCAGCTTATCTATGTCCCTCTGTAACCGGCACTATCCACAATTCCACTGACTTTAGTGTCATCCGCAAATTTACTCACCCATCCTTCTACGCCCTCATCCAGGTCATTTATAAAAATGACAAACAGCAGTGGCCCCAAAACAGATCCTTGAGGTACACCACTAGTAACTGAACTCCAGGATGAACATTTCCCATCAACCACCACCCTCTGTCATCTTACAGTTAGCCAATTTATGATCCAAACCGCTAAATCACCCTCAATCTCATGCCTCTGTTTTCTGCAATAGCCTACCGTGGGGAACCTTATCAAACGCTTTACTGAAATCCATATACACCACATCAACCGTTTTACCCTCATCCACCTGTTTGGTCACCTTCTCGAAGAACTCAATAAGGTTTGTGAGGCACGACCTACCCTTCACAAAACCGTGTTGACTATCCCTAATCAAATTATTCCTTTCTAGATGATTATAAATCCTATCTCTTATAATCCTTTCCAACACTTTACCCACAACCGAAGTAAGGCTCACTGGTCTATAATTACCAGGGTTGTCTCTACTCCCCTTCTTGAACAAGGGGACAACATTTGCTATCCTCCAGTCTTCTGGCACTATTCCTGTAGACAATAACGACATAAAGATCAAAGCCAAAGGCTCTGCAATCTCCTCCCTAGCTTCCCAGGGAATCCTAGGATAAATCCCATCCGGCCCAGGGGACTTATCTATTTTCACACCTTCCAGAATTGCTAACACCTCCTCCTTATGAACCTCAGTCCTGTCTAGTCTAATAGTCTGTATCTCAGTATTCTCCTCAACAACATTGTCTTTTTCTTGTGTGAATACTGACGAAAAATATTCATTTAGCACCTCTCCTATCTCTTCGGACTCCACGCACAACTTCCCACTACTGTCCTTATCCTAGTCATTCTTTTATTCCTGACATACCTATAGAAAGCTTTAGGGTTTTCCTTGATCCTACCTGCTAAAGACTTCTCATGTCCCCTCCTGGCTCTTCTTAGCTCTCTCTTTCGGTCCTTCCTGGCTAAATTTTAACTCTCAAGCGCCTTAACTGAGCCTTCAGGCCTCATCTTTACATAAGCCTCCTTCTTCCTCTTGACAAGAGATTCA
>NW_025976701.1:513-7302 GCF_021869965.1 Rhincodon typus | reverse complement strand
CTGTTTTTTTCCTTCACAGATGCTGCCAGACCTGCTGAGCTTTTCCAACAATTTCTGTTTTGTTTCCCAGAAAACTAATTGACTTACCAGCAAATTCACAGTGAGAATAAAAGATTTAAATTAATATTAATTACTCAAAGGCCAATTTTCAAATGAAAATTCCTAAGGAGCTTTTAGTTTCCACTCAGCAATCTGTCAGTGGCAGTCATTATACAACTGAACATGATGACTGTCGTCAAGTGACACAAGCATAAAATTTAGACAATAAAGTGCGATACATTAGGGTTCAGCAAAATTTCTCACAACATACCTTCATCAAAGTCAGCATCCTCTTCTGTATGTTGAGGGAAGGGGAAACAATTGGTAATTTCGAGGCGATCGTCTACCACAAGTCCCAACAAAACCCCCTGGACCACTTCACTGCCTTGACCCTCCTCCTGGAAATGTTTGATGATCTTCAGCACAACCTAAAGTTAGAACATGGTAATATACCTATAAAAACTCCAAACATACTGAATCTAACATATACTTACATATATTAATGCAAATAACAGAATATAATCAAGATAGAAAGTCACAAAATAAGATGGATTATTTGAAAAGATGTTGGGTCAGGGTAAACGAAGATAGTGAAAGTGTGTCTATGTTCAACACATAGTCAGGGACTATGTCTTCAGGAATAGTGCCAGAAGACTGGAGACTAGCAAATGTTGTCCCCTTGTTCAAGAAGGGGAGTAGAGACAACCCTGGTAATTATAGACCAGTGAGCCTTACTTCGGTTGTGGGTAAAGTGTTGGAAAGGATTATAAGAGATAGGATTTATAATCATCTAGAAAGGAATAATTTGATTAGAGATAGTCAACACGGTTTTGTGAAGGGTAGGTCGTGCCTCACAAACCTTATTGAGTTCTTTGAGAAGGTGACCAAACAGGTGGATGAGGGTAAAGCGGTTGATGTGGTGTATTTGGATTTCAGTAAAGCGTTTGATAAGGTTCCCCATGGTAGGCTATTGCAGAAAATACGGAGGCATGGGATTGAGGGTGATTTAGCGGTTTGGATCAGAAATTGGCTAGCTGTAAGAAGACAGAGGGTGGTGGTTGATGGGAAATGTTCATCCTGGAGTTCAGGTCCTAGTGGTGTACCTCAAGGATCTGTTTTGGGGCCACTGCTGTTTGTCATTTTTATAAATGACCTGGATGAGGGCGTAGAAGGATGGGTTAGTAAATTTGCGGATGACACCAAAGTCGGTGGAGTTGTGGATAGTGCGGAAGGATGTTGCAGGTTACAGAGGGACATAGATAAGCTGCAGAGCTGGGCTGAGAGGTGGCAAATGGAGTTTAATGCGGAAAAGTGTGAGGTGATTCACTTTGGAAGGAGTAACAGGAATACAGAGTACTGGGCTAATGGTAAGATTCTTGGTAGTGTGGATGAGCAGAAAGATCTCGGTGTCCATGTGCATAGATCACTGAAAGTTGCCACCCAGGTTGATAGCGTTGTTAAGAAGGCATACAGTATGTTAGGTTTTATTGATAGAGGGATTGAGTTTCGGAGCCATGAGGTCACGTTGCAGCTGTACAAAACTCTGGTGCGGCCGCACTTGGAGTATTGCGTACAGTTCTGGTCACCGCATTATAGGAAGGATGTGGAAGCATTGGAAAGGGTGCAGAGGAGATTTACCAGGATGTTGCCTGGTATGGAGGGAAGGTCTTATGAGGAAAGGCTGAGGGTTTTGAGGCTGTTTTCGTTAGAGAGAAGAAGGTTAAGAGGTGACTTGATAGAGACATACAAGATGATCAGAGGATTAGATAGGGTGGACAGTGGGAGCCTTTTTCCTCGGATGGTGATGGCTAGCACGAGGGGACATAGCCTTAAATTGAGGGGTGATAGATATAGGACAGATGTCAGAGGTAGGTTCTTTACTCAGAGAGTAGTAAAGGCGTGGAATGCCCTGACTGCAAAAATAGTAGACTCGCCCACTTTAAGGGCATTTAAATGGTCATTGGATAAACATATGGATGATAATGGAATAGTTTAGGTTAGATGGGCTTCAGATTGGTTTCACTGGTCGGCGCAACATCGAGGGCCGAAGGGCCTGTACTGCGCTGTAATGTTCTATGTTCTATGTTCTATATTCTATTACTTAACTTTCTAGACTCTTCCACATGGATGCACTTCCTTCTTGTTTGGAGCTAGGGCTGCTAATTTTCAGAGAAAAACCAAAAGTTAAAAGATTCCTTCTCAGGTTACCATGTTTGAGAGATGGATGAGCAAAGGGCAGGGATGGAAGGGAGCGGTGGAAGGCAGAGGGACAGAGGATGGGGAGCAAGGAGCCAGGAGCAGATGGCCCCAGAAGCCCAAAGAGAGACACAAGGAAGGGAGAACTCAGAAAGAGATGGAGGGGATGAGCGAGAGATTTGAACAGAGGACCTGTATTTCTATATATAGATCTGGCAATTCTTTCAAGTCACATAGTAGGGATGAAATGGTCAATAATTGCAGTTAAGGTTTTCCTTCCAAGAATGGATACTTTATTACCATTTGAACAGCTAAATTATATTGAGTTGAGGAATGTGCTCTGGTATACTCGTCCAGTGACAATATTAGACCACTATTCCAATGCCTCCCTCCAAAGGAAAGGCAATAAGCTACTTTTGAGTTAAATCCAGAATTTTGCTCATTTAGCAACATTTCACATCAAAATATTGCTTGTGAATATTATCATTGTAACTAAAATACCACAGAACGGCCACCTAGAAGCCAGGATGGACAAGCTAGGCTTGCATCTGCTGGAGTTGGAGAGAGTAAAAGTGACTTTATTGAAACATAAGATCCTGAGGGTCTTAACAGGGTGAACATGGTGAGGATATTTTCTCTTATGGGAGAATCTAGAACTAAGGGTAAACGTTTGAAAATCAGACGTCGTCCATTTAAAAGAGAGATTAGGTGAAGTTTTCTCTCCGAGGGTTGTAAATGTTTGGAACTCTCTTCCTGAAAAAGTGGTGAGGCGGAGTCCTCAAATATTTTTAAAGACAGATTCCTGTTAACAAAATGTTGAGGGGCAAGAAGGTTATGCGAGTAATTAGAAATGCAGACTTGAGGTTCAAATCATATCAGCCATGATCTTATTGAATGACGGAGCAGGTTCAAAAAAACTGCATGGTCCCCTCCTGCTCCTAATTTGTTTGTACGTACCTGTGATGCAGAATCCAAAAACAATCTTAATTGTGAGATAAGTGTTAACTCCATTTTCAAACTAATGCTACCCCTCATATTTAGCATGGGAAAAATCTATCCCAGAGCTTAACTCAAGAGGCTGACAAGAATTTTAGTGCATTTTGAACAGAATATTGACTGTGTAGTCATATTTTAGTAAACTGTAAAAGTCTATTTATTATATGCACAAGTGTGCATTATAAATTTTGCAATTGTACTTGATTTTAATACCTATGGAATGTGCACAAAATGGTACTTTTCCATTTTTATGAATATAGCAAACATTCACACATTTTTTGACAAACTACAGAATGTATCTGTATCAATGTATAGAAATCTCTGCTCAATCAATAATTGAATTAGTCATTTTACATCCAAATAGGAAAGCATCCTAGTAACTGATTTAGCACCTTACTAAAATTAATGCACAGGTTTATTGTGAAGTACAGCAGTAATTAATTGAACCAATAGCACACAAAAAGCACTACAATAACAAAGAATAATGTATTATGTAGCAAATTATGGTCAAACGAAATAGCATCAGCTGAAATTAATAAAAATTATAATAGGTCAAGCATTACTGGTTGAAGTTTTTCAACCAAACTAGGCAGTCACAATTACATGCTTTCATGCCTAGGACTACTGATTTATGTGAGTGCAGCTTCTCAGAAAATTTAAAATGGAGTTAAGTATAGAAGGAAACCAGAGGCTAACGCTGTGCAACTGTTAAACACAGAAACATCGAAAATAGGATGAGTAATCCATTTGGCCTTTCGCACCTGCTCTGCCATTCAATATGGCTGTCCAACTCAATACTCTGTTCCCACTTTCTCCTAATGCCCTTTGATCACTTTATCCCTAAGAATTCAACCCAACCCCTTCTTGAAAACGTTCAAGGTTTTGGCCCCAACTACGTTGTGTGGTAGAGAATTCCACAGGCTCACGACTCTCCAGGTAAAGAAATTTCTCCCAAATTTGTCCTAAACTTAATCCATATCGTGTGGACTGTGACCTCTAGTTCTCGTCTCCTCAGTCAGCAGGAGCATCTCTCCTGTTTTTATCTTGTCCAGTGCTGTTAGAATTGTATTGGTTTCTATGAAATCCTGCCTCATTCTTCTAAAATTCCAGTGAATATCTAGTCCTAACCAATCCAGTCATATGTCAGTCCTGCCATCTCAGGAATCAGTCTGGTAATATTTGTTGCACTTCCTCCACAGCCAGAACATCCTGAGAACAAAACTGCACACAATATGTGAGGTTTGGTCTTTTAAGAACCTGTACAACTGCAGCAAAACATCCATGCTCCTGCACTCACATCTCTTGCTGTGAAGGCCAACATACCACATGCCTTCTTCAACGTCTGCTGCACCTGCATGCTTACTTTCAGCAACTAGTGTACAAGGACACCCAGTTCTTGTTCAAATTCCCCATTTCCCCAATTTATCACCATTCTGATTATTTTCCTTTTTGTTTGCTACCAAAGTAAATACCTTTTCATTTATCCACATTATACTTCATCTGCCATGCACTCAACTTGTCCAAATCAAAGTTCAGCCTCCCACCCTCCTTTGTCATCTGCAAACTTGGAAACATTACATTTAGTTCCTTCATTTAAATCATTAATAGAGATTGTGAAGAGGATATTATTGAACATAAAGAGCGTCAGCAACCATAGTGTATGTTTTACTACATTGAAGGTGCTATATACATGTAATTTGCTATTGTTGTAGATGGCATAGCATAGCATCTAAAACAAGCTATTCCTAACAATTACACCAACTGAGTAACCATTTCACACAGGGAAAGTAGAGATCTACGATGTTATTACAAATGTATTGTGCAAGTTAAGGATTAAAGAAAAGGAAGACTGGAAATTGGTGAATTTGCACGTTTTTAATCTTTCAGCTCTACAACCTGTATTATCCCCTTGATAAGGGCAACACAAGTTCACACCACTTCAAGATGTTCCATTTATATATTTTGGGTGAGACTAAATTACTAGTCTGATTTTTGAACAGATTCCAGACCTCTAATTCACTACCGTCACAACTTACTTGGGTAGTGTGCTGGAAGTCATGCTTCACTATTCCGAGTTACCACAAATGTGAAAACTTAAAGAAATGATCTAATTGCCCAATTCTTCCTAACAGTCTTAATAAAGAATAAAAGAATATGCATACCAGGATTTTCCATGAACAAAACAAAATTATTTATTCTAAGTGCTATTTTTAACCAACAAGAATGAAGTATGAATTACTAACTTATAACTATAACTTATACTTTCACCCTTTGTAAAATTCCAATATGCATACAGATACATCAAGAAACAAGACAGTGATATTAAGGTTGGGGAAAGAAAAGAGGTAAAAGAAACATGGAGAAACAGTATGATTGCACCAATTCAGACCATAGGAGTTGATAAGTTGTTCACTTTTGGTTCCTTCTGTTTTCTTTCCATTCTTTGCTAATACAAGGTTGTATTCACATCTATGCCGGCTTTCATTCACTAACTGAGAATCTACCCGATCAGTGCCTTTGAAAGTGTTTCCTTGCCCTTTGTCCTTTCAATAGGCAGTTTCCAGAAGGCACTTTACAAGCGGTGAGAAAGGCTGCTGCAAGATTTTCTGTTACTTCCCACAGGAGGGGGAGGAGAGGCAGAGATGCTTTCTCTTTGGAAACATCCTTTCTCTGCTTCTGCTCTGTTATCCATGTTACAACAAGGTTGTAGCCACTTGCTCAGGAACTCATCAAATGGTTGTTCCCATACTGAGCCCGTAACAACTGGTCAACTGAATACCCAAAGAACCGTCTCGGGGCAAAACTGCCCTGAACACACTAACGGAGCTGAGCTGTCCAGCATCCTCCTTTACTACTTGAATAAAGCAACATTGCAGATATGAGTTACAATGAATTCTAGCAACTTGTTTTTACAATTGCAATATGCTCTTCAACAGTTTCCTTGGTTTCAAATAGTACCTTTTCCCATTTTTAGCCCACAACTCTAAAAGATAAGTGGATTTTACACTATGTAACTAAATTTCTTCTCTCAAGATATAATACTAAAACTTAAAAACATGTCGTTGCCTAACTATAGATTTGATAGTATGATAGAACTCCTACAGTGTGGAAACAGGCCATTCAGTCTATCGAGTCCACAATGCACCAAAGACCACCCCATCCCGATCCCTACCTTGACCCCATTATCCTGCATTTCCCGTGGCTAATCCGCCTAGCCTACACATCCCTGGACAGTATGGGACAATTTAGCCTGGCCAATCCACCTAACCTGCACATCTTTGGAGTTTGGGAGGAAACTGGAGCACCCGGAGGACACGGGACGCCGTGCAGACAGAGGAAGAATCTGCAAACTCCACACAGTTGCCCAGGACTGGGACTGGAACTGAAACTGAACCCAGGTCCCTGACACCGTGAGGCAGCGGTGCTAACTACTGAGCCACTGTGCCACGCCAGCACTTTGTCTCCTTCCCCTTCATTCCTCTTCCAATCTCCACACCCAGCCCCTTCCTAGCCCCTCTACACCTAGCCATTCCCATCTCCTGTTTTTAATTTCAACTC
>NW_025976701.1:0-413 GCF_021869965.1 Rhincodon typus | reverse complement strand
CAGATTCACACACGTGTTCGGCCATCAGGGCTCCAGCAGAGATGCTGTGCCGCACACAGATAACCTTCTGTGTGTGTGTGTGTGTTGAGAACCTCACGAGGTGAGCAAGGAAACCATCGGAAGAACATCTGACGTGAACTTATCGGCGGACACCTGGCGGCCCTGCACCGACCACCCCTGAGCTTTCGGCGCGGGTTCGGTACCGAGCCTGGTCCCCGGGTGTCTCCACTCACCAGCCCGTCGATCTGAACCTGTTTGACGGGAGAGCCGAGCGCAGCAGATGCCGCGGCACCGCCAGCACCGTCCCTCCGAGATGCCATGGTCGCGCAAAGAGGAGCGGGAGCGGAAGCGGAAGTGGGTGGGCGCGGGGTGGAGTATCCGCCGGACATACGGGACCCGGAAGGTCCGGGGGG
>NW_025976700.1:0-7302 GCF_021869965.1 Rhincodon typus | reverse complement strand
GAAGACTTACAGGAAATCTGATTGAGGTGTACAAAGTTCTGAATGATATAGACAGGGTAAATAGGGAGAAGCATTTTCCCTTATTAGAGGGATCAATTACCAGGGGACATCATTTTAAGGTGAGGAGCAGATTCAAGGGGATTTGAGGAAATTTATCATTCATCTGAAGAGTTGTAGGTATCTGGAACTCACTGCCCAAAAGGGTGGCAGAGATGCAAATCCTCAAGACATTGAAGAACTATTTAGATGACCACTTGAAATGCCATAGCATATGGCCCAAATGCTGGAAAATGGAATTAGAAAAGATGAACATCTGATGATTGGAATGGACATAATTTGCCAAAGGGCCTCCTCCTGTGCAGTAAGATGTCTATGACTCTATAACTCAATGAATATTACAAACAGACTGGCTTATCTCTGATGCCAGAATGGAGGGATGGGGTGAGGAATTAAAGTTTGGAACAGGGATCAAAAATAATGGTTTTAGTCTTTCCAGTGTCTAACTGAAGGAGGTTTCTGTTGATCCAGTACTGGGCATCAGATAATTAATCTGGCAATTTATCAATAGTGGAAGATACAGAGATTTGGGTGTTGATGTAGAACTGGGATGTCATCACTGTACAAGTGAAAACTAATATCATGTTTTTAGATAATGTCATTAAAGCACAGCATGCAGATGAGAAATGGGAAAATGATATAGGATAGATCCTCGGAATCACTTGAGTTGACAATGTAGGACTGGGAGGCAAAGGTGTTCCAAACCAATTTCTGGCTATGATTAAACAGACAGGAATGAAACCAACAGAAATTGAGTACCATCCTGTTGGACAGCAGTGGAGGGGTGTTAAAGGATAGTGTTGCCCAAATTAATGACAGCAAACAGGTCAGGCAGCACAAGCAGGGAAAGTTTGACACTGTCAAAGTTATATAAAGCAGCATTTGTTACATTGTTAAGATCATTTTTGGTTTGGTACATTTTGGCAAAGGTGGGAACCTATTTGGGGTTAGTGACTATATATTTAAAGACTTTGGAGAGAAAATGGAGTTGGAGATAGGACAATAAACTATAAAGACAACAGATTGAAGAACCAAGAGGTGGTTCTGACGAATATGTTGAGATCAGGAAAGATATGAGAGGTGAGAGGGAAGAAACTAGAAAAATTTATCAGTTCAAATAGAGTGGAGGTGGATTTGTTTAAATTTTGTTAATGCGAAACAAGCAAAAGGCAATTCAGGTGCCAATGATACATCTTTTCCAAAAAATACCCATTTTGCATCATTACCCAATATCTCAGTTACCCTTACCTCTCTGAATCACAATCTGGTCCAGGCCTGATCTTAAATAACATGGAGTTGAATCACACCAGCTACATGTTCCTCATCTTCTCATGCCAATGAAAATAGTCCCCTTTGATAAATAAAACAAAAAACTGCAGATGCTGGAAATCTGAAACAAAAACAGAAATTGCTAGAAGAACTCAGCAGATCTGGCAGCTTCAGTAGAGAGAAAGCATAGAGAATGTTTTGAATCCAGTGACGCTTCTTCAGAACTGGATTCAAAGTGTTAATTCTGCTTTCTCTCCACAGATGCTGCCAGACCTGCAGAGTTTCTCCAGCAATTTCTCTATTAGTCCCCTTCGAGACTGGTTTATCTTCATAACTTCATTGTGTTTCTCCCTGGAGCAGTTCAGTTGTATTCCATGAATCCCACTTCAGTCATTCAATGTCACGCTTCAGTGAAAGCAGCTCTCTCCAGCTCTCAACACTTTACTATTAACTCCTTGGTTCCGCTGTTCCTTTCTGTTTGGTGCAAAGTTTTATTTCAGGTTTCTTGAATGTATGAGCAGTGCAGTGCAAACTAGCCTTGATATTTTATTCTATGCATCATGGTATGGAAGAAAATAAACTCTGGAACTGAGATGAAATCCAGCAAACCCTGACAGACACAAACTGACTTATAATTTTTACACCATCTTCAAAGATTCATATATGTTTTAGTTTTTGCTCTATGTAATTTGGTAACTTTGTTAGTTAAGTTAGTAACTTTGACAATGCAGACCACTAAACTAATTTCCATTCCATGGACATTATTGTAATCAAGACTGACTCAGTGTGAGCACTGCTGCCTTCCTGTTGCCAGGGGCCCGAGTTCAATTCCACCCTCGGGCGACTATGTGGAGTTTGCACATTCTCCCCATGTCAGGGTGCAGGGCTGGATGAACACAGCAGGCCAAGCAGCATCATAGGAGCAGAGAGGCTGACGTTTCGGGCCTAGACCCTTCATCAGAAAAGGGGGAGGGGAAGGGGGTTTTGAAATAAATAGGGAGAGTCCAACGCATCATCATCCGACACTTCCGCCATCCGCAATCCGACCCCACCACCAAAGACATCTTTCCCTCCCCACCTTTATCTGCTTTCCGGAGGGACAACTCTCTCCGTGACTCCCTTGTCCGCTCCACACTCCCCTCCAGCTCCACCACACCCGGCACTTTTCCCTGCAACCACAGGAAGTGCTACACCTGCCCCCACACCTCCTCCCTCACCCCCATCCCAGGCCCCAAGAAGACTTTCCACATCAAGCAGATGTTCACCTGCACATCTGCCAATGTGGTATACTGCATCCGCTGTAACCGGTGTGGCTTCCTCTACATCGGGGAAACCAAGCGGAGACTCGGTGACCGCTTTGCAGAACACCTACGCTCGGTTCGCAACAAACAACTGCACCTCCCAGTCGCGAACCATTTCAACTCCCCCTCCCATTCCTCAGACGACATGTCCATCCTGGGCCTCCTGCAGTGCCACAACGATGCCACCCGAAGGTTGCAGGAACAGCAACTCATATTCCGCTTGGGAACCCTGCAGCCCAATGGTATCAATGTGGATTTCACAAGTTTCAAAATCTCCCCTCCCCCCACCACATCCCAAAACCAGTCCAACTCGTCCTTGCCTCCCTAACCTGTTCTTCCTCCCACCTATCCCCTCCTCCCACCTCAAGCCGCACCTCCATCTCCTACCGACCAACCTCATCCCGCCCCCTTGACCTGTCCGTCCTCCCTGGACTGACCTATCCCCTTCCTAACTCCCTACCTACACTCACCTTTCCTGGCCCCATCCCCGCCTCTTCGACCTGTTTGTTTCCTCTCCACCTATCCTCTCCTCTATCCCTCTTCTATCCGCCTCCCACTCTCTCCCTATTTATTTCAAAAACCCCTTCCCCTCCCCCTTTTCTGATGAAGGGTCTAGGCCCGAAACGTCAGCCTCTCTGCTCCTATGATGCTGCTTGGCCTGCTGTGTTCATCCAGCCCTGCACCTTGTTGTCTCGGATTCTCCAGCATCTGCAGTTCCTACTATCTATGAATAAAATCAACAGCCTCAATCTGAAACTGCTGAAAATACCATAATCAGGTGTAATTTTGCAATGGTTTTTGGTGCAACTATTTTCAATAAAATGTCAAGTATAGATTTTTCTTATAAAAACAACACATATCTCAGTTAAATATTATTTCAAAGTGTTGTGCAATTTAAGTTCCCCGCAGAACTACAAAATTCACTGTAGAATTTTTCTTTGCCCTGTAGATTTGCATGAAAATTCATGGCTTACAAAATGCTTCAAACTGCTTTGATGAACTTGTATTTTTGCTGCTGGCCAAACATTCCTGCCCTAGCAACAACTTATTTTTCATAGCACTGAAGCATAATAAAATGTCCCAGTTTGCTTCAAAGACACATTATAAAACAAGTACGTCATATCAGGACATAGGAAATAGGACCAGAAGAAGACGATATAGCCTATGAATCTGCTCTATCATGCAATATAATTGTGGTTGATCTTTAACCTCAATTCCACTTTCCTGCTCACATTCCATGTTGATATTGACTAAAGCCACAAGTTGGTAAATTTTATAAATCAATTGATCAAACACTTGTTCAAAGAGATAGATGTTAGGGAGTGTTCTAAAGGAAGGAAGCAACATAGGTGGGGAGGATACTTGACTTTATTAGTCAAAGCATTGATTACAGGATTGAGAAGTTTGTGATAGAGCAGTTTATAATGTTAGTTAGGCCACAGCTAGTGTATTGTGTGCAGTTCTGGCCGCCAGATAGCAGGAAGGACATGATTTCACTGAGGAAGATGTTGAAGAGATTCAACAGGAAGTTGCCCTCACTGGAGCAATTCAGCTTTTAAGAGAGACCAGATAGGCTGAGGTTGTTTTTCTTAGAGCAGGGAAGACTTACAGGAAATCTGATTGAGGTGTACAAAGTTCTGAATGATATAGACAGGGTAAATAGGGAGAAGCATTTTCCCTTATTAGAGGGATCAATTACCAGGGGACATCATTTTAAGGTGAGGAGCAGATTCAAGGGGATTTGAGGAAATTTATCATTCATCTGAAGAGTTGTAGGTATCTGGAACTCACTGCCCAAAAGGGTGGCAGAGATGCAAATCCTCAAGACATTGAAGAACTATTTAGATGACCACTTGAAATGCCATAGCATATGGCCCAAATGCTGGAAAATGGAATTAGAAAAGATGAACATCTGATGATTGGAATGGACATAATTTGCCAAAGGGCCTCCTCCTGTGCAGTAAGATGTCTATGACTCTATAACTCAATGAATATTACAAACAGACTGGCTTATCTCTGATGCCAGAATGGAGGGATGGGGTGAGGAATTAAAGTTTGGAACAGGGATCAAAAATAATGGTTTTAGTCTTTCCAGTGTCTAACTGAAGGAGGTTTCTGTTGATCCAGTACTGGGCATCAGATAATTAATCTGGCAATTTATCAATAGTGGAAGATACAGAGATTTGGGTGTTGATGTAGAACTGGGATGTCATCACTGTACAAGTGAAAACTAATATCATGTTTTTAGATAATGTCATTAAAGCACAGCATGCAGATGAGAAATGGGAAAATGATATAGGATAGATCCTCGGAATCACTTGAGTTGACAATGTAGGACTGGGAGGCAAAGGTGTTCCAAACCAATTTCTGGCTATGATTAAACAGACAGGAATGAAACCAACAGAAATTGAGTACCATCCTGTTGGACAGCAGTGGAGGGGTGTTAAAGGATAGTGTTGCCCAAATTAATGACAGCAAACAGGTCAGGCAGCACAAGCAGGGAAAGTTTGACACTGTCAAAGTTATATAAAGCAGCATTTGTTACATTGTTAAGATCATTTTTGGTTTGGTACATTTTGGCAAAGGTGGGAACCTATTTGGGGTTAGTGACTATATATTTAAAGACTTTGGAGAGAAAATGGAGTTGGAGATAGGACAATAAACTATAAAGACAACAGATTGAAGAACCAAGAGGTGGTTCTGACGAATATGTTGAGATCAGGAAAGATATGAGAGGTGAGAGGGAAGAAACTAGAAAAATTTATCAGTTCAAATAGAGTGGAGGTGGATTTGTTTAAATTTTGTTAATGCGAAACAAGCAAAAGGCAATTCAGGTGCCAATGATACATCTTTTCCAAAAAATACCCATTTTGCATCATTACCCAATATCTCAGTTACCCTTACCTCTCTGAATCACAATCTGGTCCAGGCCTGATCTTAAATAACATGGAGTTGAATCACACCAGCTACATGTTCCTCATCTTCTCATGCCAATGAAAATAGTCCCCTTTGATAAATAAAACAAAAAACTGCAGATGCTGGAAATCTGAAACAAAAACAGAAATTGCTAGAAGAACTCAGCAGATCTGGCAGCTTCAGTAGAGAGAAAGCATAGAGAATGTTTTGAATCCAGTGACGCTTCTTCAGAACTGGATTCAAAGTGTTAATTCTGCTTTCTCTCCACAGATGCTGCCAGACCTGCAGAGTTTCTCCAGCAATTTCTCTATTAGTCCCCTTCGAGACTGGTTTATCTTCATAACTTCATTGTGTTTCTCCCTGGAGCAGTTCAGTTGTATTCCATGAATCCCACTTCAGTCATTCAATGTCACGCTTCAGTGAAAGCAGCTCTCTCCAGCTCTCAACACTTTACTATTAACTCCTTGGTTCCGCTGTTCCTTTCTGTTTGGTGCAAAGTTTTATTTCAGGTTTCTTGAATGTATGAGCAGTGCAGTGCAAACTAGCCTTGATATTTTATTCTATGCATCATGGTATGGAAGAAAATAAACTCTGGAACTGAGATGAAATCCAGCAAACCCTGACAGACACAAACTGACTTATAATTTTTACACCATCTTCAAAGATTCATATATGTTTTAGTTTTTGCTCTATGTAATTTGGTAACTTTGTTAGTTAAGTTAGTAACTTTGACAATGCAGACCACTAAACTAATTTCCATTCCATGGACATTATTGTAATCAAGACTGACTCAGTGTGAGCACTGCTGCCTTCCTGTTGCCAGGGGCCCGAGTTCAATTCCACCCTCGGGCGACTATGTGGAGTTTGCACATTCTCCCCATGTCAGGGTGCAGGGCTGGATGAACACAGCAGGCCAAGCAGCATCATAGGAGCAGAGAGGCTGACGTTTCGGGCCTAGACCCTTCATCAGAAAAGGGGGAGGGGAAGGGGGTTTTGAAATAAATAGGGAGAGTCCAACGCATCATCATCCGACACTTCCGCCATCCGCAATCCGACCCCACCACCAAAGACATCTTTCCCTCCCCACCTTTATCTGCTTTCCGGAGGGACAACTCTCTCCGTGACTCCCTTGTCCGCTCCACACTCCCCTCCAGCTCCACCACACCCGGCACTTTTCCCTGCAACCACAGGAAGTGCTACACCTGCCCCCACACCTCCTCCCTCACCCCCATCCCAGGCCCCAAGAAGACTTTCCACATCAAGCAGATGTTCACCTGCACATCTGCCAATGTGGTATACTGCATCCGCTGTAACCGGTGTGGCTTCCTCTACATCGGGGAAACCAAGCGGAGACTCGGTGACCGCTTTGCAGAACACCTACGCTCGGTTCGCAACAAACAACTGCACCTCCCAGTCGCGAACCATTTCAACTCCCCCTCCCATTCCTCAGACGACATGTCCATCCTGGGCCTCCTGCAGTGCCACAACGATGCCACCCGAAGGTTGCAGGAACAGCAACTCATATTCCGCTTGGGAACCCTGCAGCCCAATGGTATCAATGTGGATTTCACAAGTTTCAAAATCTCCCCTCCCCCCACCACATCCCAAAACCAGTCCAACTCGTCCTTGCCTCCCTAACCTGTTCTTCCTCCCACCTATCCCCTCCTCCCACCTCAAGCCGCACCTCCATCTCCTACCGACCAACCTCATCCCGCCCCCTTGACCTGTCCGTCCTCCCTGGACTGACCTATCCCCTTCC
>NW_025976699.1:0-7303 GCF_021869965.1 Rhincodon typus | reverse complement strand
CTGTCCGTCCTCCCTGGACTGACCTATCCCCTTCCTAACTCCCTACCTACACTCACCTTTCCTGGCCCCATCCCCGCCTCTTCGACCTGTTTGTTTCCTCTCCACCTATCCTCTCCTCTATCCGCCTCCCACTCTCCCCCTATTTATTTCAAAACCCCCTTCCCCTCCCCCTTTTCTGATGAAGGGTCTAGGCCCGAAACGTCAGCCTCTCTGCTCCTATGATGCTGCTTGGCCTGCTGTGTTCATCCAGCCCTGCACCTTGTTGTCTCGGATTCTCCAGCATCTGCAGTTCCTACTATCTCTGATTCGATCACAAACACACCCCAACCTGCCAATACATCTAGCTACATGCGTTAATTATATATAATTAAAACTAAACTCCTGACAATAGGTATACAGTAAGTCATTGATTCATTCCATGGGGCAGAAAACAATTAAAGCTTTAAGGGGCCATTCTGGTAACAGATTACAAATTTAGGTCCACATGTAACTAGTCTCAGATTCTATCCGACTGACCACTCCTGTACCTGGATCCTTATAGCCAGAAAATCTTTCACACCCCATTAGAGACTTGATATGGTTAAAACCCAAGATTGCACTCAGTCCTAGTGGTATTTTTTGGATACTACAAACATTTTTGGGTCTTGTCCATTTTTGCTAAAAGGTAGCCTGATAAGATCTCTAATGAGATAGTAAGAACTGCTGATGTTTAAGTCAGAGATAACACAGTGTGGACCTGGAGGAACACAGCAGACCAGGCAGCATCGGAGGACCAGCAAAGCTGACATTTCGGGTCGGGAGTGAGGAAGGGTCCTGACTCGAAACGTCAGTTTTCCTGTTTCTCTAATGCTGCCTGGCCTGCTGTGTTCCTCCAGATCCACACTGCAAGATCTCTAATGAGACCTGTTCCATTCGCAAATGAGAAACTACTTTCTTTCAACATATCTAACTGCATAATATTGTCCATTTTCAATCAAACCATAACAATAAAGAAGATGAGCCCTCTGACCTATTTCAAATTCACATGAGCAAACCGCTTTCTTTTTCAACACTTCCTCGAGAGTATTGTCAGCAGGCCTGGCATTATATGTGGAGAGAAAACAGAGTTAAATGTTTCACGTCTTGTGACCTTTCTTCTATCTCACCACAGATGCTGCCAGAGCAGCTGAGTTTCTCCAGCAATTTCTGTTTCAGTTTCAGATTTCGAGCATCTGCAGCTCTTTGTTTTACCTGCTACAAATTGGCAATACACATGATCAAATCAAATCTATGATTATAAATCCAGCCTTAAACGAGGGCCCTGGCAATAGACTGTGCTGAGAAAGGGTCACTGGACCCGAAACGTTAACTCTTATTTTTCTCTACAGGTATTTCTGTACATTTCTAAAAATGAATGCCCGGTAGTTTACAAATGCAAAACCATTACTCTACAGGGAGCAAGGAGCAAGAGGGATACAGATCCTTGGAAAATAGGCAACAGGTTGAGATAGAGGATCTGGATCGGCGCAGGCTTGGAGGGCCGAAGGGCCTGTTCCTGTGCTGTAATTTTCTTTGATAGTAGGAATGCAGATGCTGGAGAATCTGAGATAACAAGGTGTAGAGCTGGATGAACACAGCAGGCCAAGCAGCATCAGAGAAGGCTGACGTTTCGGGCCTAGACTCTTCTTTAGAAATGGGGAGGGGAAGTGGGATCTGAAATAAATAGGGAGAGAGGGGGAGGCGGATAGAAGATGGATAGAGGAGAAGGTAGGTGGAGAGGAGACAGACCGGTCAAAGAGGTGGGGGATGGAGCCAGTAAAGGTGAGTGTAGGTGGGGAGGTAGGGAGGAGATAGGTCAGTCTAGGGAGGACAGACAGGTCAAGGGGGCAGGATGAGGCCATAAGGTAGGAGATGGGGGTGGGGCTTGAGGTGGGAGGAGGGGATCGGTGGAAGGAAGGACAGATTAGGGAGGCGGGGATGAGCTGGGCTGGTTTTGGGATGCGGTAGGGGGAGGGGAGATTTTGAAGCTTGTGAAGTCCACATTGATACCATTGGGCTGCAGGGTTCCCAAGCGGAATATGAGTTCCTGTTCCTGCAACCTTCGGGTAGCATGGTTGTGGCACTGCAGGAGGCCCAGGATGGACATGTCGTCTGCGGAATGGGAGGGGGAGTTGAAATGGTTCGCGACTGGGAGGTGCAGTTGTTTATTGCAAACCGAGCGTAAGTGTTCTGCAAAGCGGTTCCCAAGCCTCCGCTTGGTTTCCCCGATGTAGAGGAGGCCACAACGGGAACAGCGGATGCAGTATACCACATTAGCAGATGTGCAGGTGAACATCTGCTTGATGTGGAAAGTCTTCTTGGGGCCTGGGATGGGGGTGAGGGGGGGAGGTGTAGGAGCAGATGTAGCACTTCCTGCAGTTGCAGGGAAAAGTGCCGGGTGAGGTGGGGCTGGAGGGGAGTGTGGAGTGGACAAGGGAGTCACGGAGAGAGTGGTCCCTCCGGAAAGCAGATAAGGGTGGGAAGGGAAAAATGCCTTTGATGGTGGTGTCGGATTGCAGATGGTGGAAGTGTCGGAGGATGATGCATTGGATCCAGAGGTTGGTGGGGTGGTAAGTGAGGATAAGGGGGATTCTGTTTTGGTTGTTATTGCGGGGAGGGGATGTGAGGGATGAGTTGCGGGAAATGCGGGAGACATGGTCGAGGGCGTTCTCGACCACTGAGGGGGGGACGTTGTGGTGTACAGGAGTGGAATGCCTCATCCTGGGAGCAGATGCGGCGGAGGCGAAGGAATTGGGATTAGAGGATGGCATTTTTGCAGGAAGGTGGGTAGGAGGAGGTTTCTCTAGGTAGCTGTGGGAGTCTGTGGGCTTGAAATGGATATCGGTTTCTAGGTGGTTGCCGGAGATGGAGACAGAGAGATCCAGGAAGGAGAGAGACGTATTGGATATGATCCAGGTGAACTTAAGGTTGGGGTGGAAGGTGTTGGTGAAGTGGATGAACTGTTCGAGCTCCTCGTGGTGCACGAGGTGGCGCCGATACTGTCATCAATGTAACGGAGGAAGAGGTGGGGTTGAGGGCCAGTGTAGGTATGGAAGAGGGATTCTTCCACGTAACCTACAAAGAGGCAGGCATAGCTTGGACCCATGCGGGTACCCATGGCCACCCTCTTTGTCTGTAGGAAGTGGGAGGAATTGAAAGAGAAGTTGTTGAGGATGAGGACGAGTTCGGCTAAGCAGATGAGGATGTCAATGGAGGGGGACTGGTCAGGCCTGTGGGACAGGAAGAAGCAGAGGGCCTTTAGGCCATCTGTATGGAGAATGCAGGTCTATAGGGACTGGACGTCCAGGGTAAAGATGAGGTGTTGGGGACCGAGGAATTGGAAGTTCTGGAAGAGGTGGAGGGTGTGCGTGGTGTCATGGACGTAGGTAGGGAGTTCCTGGACCAAGGGGGAGAAAATGGAGTCGAGATAGGTGGAGATAAGTTCGGTGGGGCAGGAGCAGGTGGACATAATGGGTCGACCAGGGCAGTCAGGTTTGTGGATTTTGGGAAGGAGATAGAAGAGGGTGGTGCGGGATTGGGGAACGATGAGGTTGGAGACTGTGGGTGGGAGGTCACCTGAAGTGATGAGGTTGTGGATGGTTTGGGAGATGATGGTTTGGTGGTCGGGGGTGGGGTCATGATCAAGAGGGCGGTAGGAGGAGGTGTCGGAGAGTTGGCGTCTGGCCTTGGTGATGTAGAGGTCAGTGCGCCATACTACAACTGCGCCTCCCTTGTCTGCGGGTTTTATGGTGAGGTTGGGATCGGAGCGGAGGGATCGGAGGGCTGCATGTTCTGCGGGGGAGAGGTTGGAGTGGGTGAGAGGGATGGAGAGGTTGAGGCGATTGATGTCACGATGGCAGTTGGAGATGAAGAGGTTGAGGGAGGGTAGGAGGCCTTGGGGTGTTGTCCAGGAGGAGGGGGTGCGCTGGGGGCAGGAGAAGGGGTCAGTAGAGGGAGGGTTAGGCTCATGGTTGAAGAAGTAAGCGCAGAGGCAGAGGCGGCGGAAAAGCTGCTCTATGTCCAAATGTGAGCGGTATTCGTTGATCTGTGGGTGGATGGGGACAAAGATGAGCCTTTTACTGAGGACTGACCATTTGTCCTCAGGAAGGGGGAGGTCTGGGGGGATGGTGAAAACTCGGCAGGGCTGGGTGTTGCTGTCTCCTCTGGAGCTGCTGGCTGTGGAGGCAGTGGGCGGAACGACATCGGCGTCAGCTGTGGGTGGAGTTGTGTCGGCTGTGGGCAGAGTTGCGTCGGCGGTGGTGGACTTCACAAGCTTCAAAATCTCCCCTCCCCCTTATGCATCCCAAAACCGGCCCAGCTCGTCCCCGCCTCCCTAACCTGTCCTTCCTCCCACCTATCCCCTCCTCCCACCTCAAGCCCCACCCCCATCTCCTATCTACTAACCTCATCCCACCCCCTTGACCTGTCCGTCCTCCCTGGACTGACCTATCCCCTCCCTACCTCCCCACCTACACACCTTTACTGGCTCCATCCCTGCCTCTTTGACCTGTCTGTTTCCTCTCCACCTATCTTCTCCTCTATCCATCTTCTATCCGCCTCCCCCTCTCTCCCTATTTATTTCAGATCCCCCATCCCCTCCCCCATTTCTGAAGAAGGGTCTGGGCCCGAAATGTCAGGCTTCCTGCTCCCATGATGCTGCTTGGCCTGCTGTGTTCATCCAGCTCTACACCTGGTTATCTGTAATTTTCTTTGTTCTTTGTACGTGCTGAAATATTATTATAGCCTGTAAAATTCTGATTTAGTGTCTAATATTTTGCTGTTATACAGTACTGGCAATCTAATGGTGAGAATTTTTTTCAGAAACTTCAATCTCATTTCGACTTTACTGCCTTCTATTTCCAGCTTTACTTTTCCTTCTTCTGAATCTGCACTTCTGTTCTTATTTCCCTACCAAGTTGGTTTTAAACTCAGTACAATGACATTAGCAAGCCTCTCAAAAGATATACACCCTACCCTTTGGGAGATGTAACCTAAGCAACCCCAAAATTTGTCTCAATATTCCCAGAATCATAGAATTTTTCAGTGTGAAAGCAGGCCATTCAGCCCATCGGTTCCATACCAACCCTCCAGAAAGCATCTCACCTCGACTCAACCCCAATCCTATCTCTGTAACCTTGCATTCTCCATGGCTAATCCACGTAACCTGAACATTCCTGGACACTAAGTGGCAATTTAACACGGCCAGTCCACCAAACCTGCACATCTTTGGACTGTGGGAGGAAACCGGAACACCCAATGAAAACCCATGCAGACACAGGGAGAATGCACAAGACAGTCGCCCGTGGATGGAACCAAAACTGAGTTCCTGGTGCTATGAAGCAGCAATGCTAACCGCTGAACGACCATGCCACCCTCAAGAACTCTATAGCCGTTTCCTCCAGCACCTTTCCACCTGTGTATTCAGCTGTGCTATCTTTCTATTTTTGGGTTACATAGTAAATGGTAGTGGGAGTAATTTGGAGATTATTATATTTGGTGGTGTAGTTCTAACATTTGTTGCCTAGCATCATAGAGAGACAGTGATATACATTGGAGGACAAAGGAAATGGGATTAGATGAGGATGCCACAGACAATGAGCAAGATACACCTGAAACAAATTACTTCCTTCTTGATTCCAAAGTCCTGTTCAAGCGCTAACATCAAAATTTACAGAGCTATGTTCAACATTAATCCGATATTTCTCTACTTCCTTCTATATTCCCTGAACACCTGACAATCACCAACTCCCAAGCCCTAAATCAAAAACCCAACCCAAAAAAGCACAGTGGCACAGCTCCCCATGGGGTCCCGGCCTCCACCCCACAGTCGCCAGTCCCACGACTCAACGCCACCCACTATCAGCCCTGACACCAATATCTCCCAAACAAAGTTACCCCAGTATCCTGCTTAATAGGCACTCTAATCCCTTAACCAACTTGAAAACTAACCGCACACTTGCCTTACATACATACCCCTTCACAGAAGCTGTCCAAGTGTCTGGCTGGACATTTAAAACACGGAAAACAGCACACTGCTCAAATGGAATGTGTATTGATGTCTTTTGGGCATCCTGAAACACCAGGGAACTGTCCATTTCAGCTATGCTCCCAACCAAAAAAAGAGGAGCTCCATACCAACGGACAAAGAAAGGAGCGGACTGGCAATCCGACCATTATTGCCACTCCTTGAAAAAAAAGTTAATTAATTCATTTAAATTAATTAATTTAGCTAATGTTTTGACTTCCAAAACTGAAACGCCGAAAACAAGTCTGGATTGAAATAATTTAACTTGTGCTGTTATGATGATACACCTCCAAATTCCATTGAGTATGACAGCTTTCATGACTGTGTTTGTCTTCATTGACAGGTGACAGTGAAAAATCACAAAGCTGCAGTGTTACTTTTTTTTAAACAGACAAGAAAGTGATTCATCTCTACCCCTTTCTGCTGCAAAGATGACCAGCTGTCAATCTACTTTCAGACCCAGTTCTATGATGATCTGTAACTGACAGAAAATAGTACAGAGGTGTGACCAGGTTGATTATAAACTGTTCGGCTGCCCCCTGCTTTCTCTCAGTCATTCCTTTTCAACCCAGTATCCTGCTGAATCCTAGTAACTATGGAGATGACACTTTCCTAAGCAGAGGTTTTGCTTAATTTCAGAATTCATTGATTGCCCTTTACCAAAAAAAAACACTAATTGGCTACCTAACATACACACTTGGGGACTCAAACGGAATGTATTTGCCAAAGTGATTTTTCAGGAATTTTAGATCTTTCAGTTGCAGTGTTCTTTATAGTTCCCTCCAGACCAGTCCAACTGTGGGGTGCGTAGAAATGGACAAAAAACACAATATAATAAACTAGATTCTGTTGTAATACTGCATGTAATGGGTGATAGCATCAGGGAACAATGTATTTTGAACTCTGCAGAGAACATCAAAGTCATAAAAAGGAAATGGAACTTGTATGATGGGTCAACACATCAAATATCTGAATATCTGTCATCCTTAAACAAAAGGACAAAGGTCAAGCTTGAGAATGACCGTTAACGAACACAGCTTCATGACATGGGAGTGTATCACATATATGGAGAGTTATTGTTATCTATCAGAACAGGCATCAGGAATTGGAGTCATTGCTCGGGTTCCTTAGTTTACTCAATTCAAAACACTTCAGAAACCTGCTGAAATCACAGCATGTTTGACAAATTAGCCACCATAATTCACTAGAGTCTACATTACTCCAACACTCTTAACTTAGGTGCACCTAGCCCTAACTGTC
>NW_025976698.1:0-7303 GCF_021869965.1 Rhincodon typus | reverse complement strand
GGCACTATTACTGAAGACAATGACGACATAAAGATCAAAGCCAAAGGTTCTGCAATCTCCTCTCTAGCTTCCCAGAGATTTCCTTAACTGGAAATCAAACCACAGAAAAGGAAATCATTTCACAAATTATTTGCTCTGTTGAACTGTCTGTCATACCCCAGGTTTGAAAAACACAGCGATGAGTACAAATTTAATTATACTGGACTTCTTTTTCTTTCAAAATGGATAGGTTACCAAGTTGGGCCTGTGACATCAAGAACTTTTGAATCAGCAGAGTGGCGCAGCGGGAGCACGTTGGGCCCATAACCCAGAAGTCGATGGGTCGAAACCGTCCTCTGTTATTTCCATTAGGTTCTTTACTCAGAGTGTTCGGGACGTGGAGAGGGTAGTGGAGTCGGCCTCATTAGGGGCATTTAAGTGGCTATTAGATAGGCATATGGATGATAGTATAAGGTAGGGGTGAAGGTTAGATAGACCTTAAGTTTAGGGTAAAAGTTCGGCACAACATCGTGGGCCGAAGAGCCTGTACTGTGCTGTACTGTTCTATGCTCTATGCTCTAATAGCATTGGCGTACTGATGCTCAATTCATGTTTATAAATCACAACAATATTGGATAGGGTGGATAGTCTTTTTCTCAGGGTGGAAATGTCAAATACTAGATGACACAGGTTTAAGGAGAGGCGGGATGTTTAAAGGAGGTATGCGAGTAAAGTTTGTTTTAATACAGAGTGTAGTAGGTGCCTGGAACGTGCTGCCATGGCGGTCGTAGGAGCAGATACGATAGCAATGTTTAAGAGACATTTAGACAGGCACATGAACAGGGAATAGAGGGATATGGGCCATGTACAGGCAGATGGGATTAGTTTTAGTTTCTTTGTTCATTCACAGGATGAGGGCGTCGCTGGCTAGGCAGCATCCCTAATTACCCAGAGGGCAGTTCAGAGTCAACACATTGCTGTGGGTCTGGAGTCACATGTAGGCCAGACCAGGTAAGGATGGCAGTTTCCTTCCCTAAAGGACATTAGTGAACCAGAGGGGTTTTTCCTGACAATCAACAATGGATTCATGGTCATCATTAGACCCTTAATTCCAGATATTTATTGAATTACCTGGGTCTCTGTATTAACAGTCCGGCAATAATACCACTAGGCCATCACCTCTCCATATTATTAATAGAATTATGGTTGGCACAGACATGGTGGGTTGGATGTCCTGTTCCTGTGCAGTACTGTTCTGTGTTCTGATAATCTCAGTTTGGTACTAACGGCTCCAAAATATCAATTTATGTTAGCCAAAGTACAAAGTAAGTGCCTAAAAAAACAGTAAAAGAACCAGACTCTGGTTGCTTGAATATGTGTAGCTAAATTCAACATCACTAAGGCTTTCAAAAAAAAATGTCACCAATAAAGGCAAGACCCAGACTGGGTCAAGCATCCCTGTCAAACAGTTCCAAATGAGAAAGTAAGTCAAGTCATTGGGTTCCACCTTAAACTTTCATGCTCATCTATGACCACCAGCAAAAGCATCATTCGCAATCATTCAGCAAACCACCATGCCTTGCAGTCTTTAAAAAGGAGAAGCAAACCGGATTTGAATGCAACACACAGTTAATCAACCAGATTATTATCAGAAATGTAACAGACTGATACAGCCAGCCTGCAGAGTTCAAAACAACAACAACTGGAGGGAAACCTTCACTGAAACAGTTTCACAACAGAGAACTGGTAGACAGTTCGAATCTCAGTGTGGAATGGCACTTATGCAGCAAGTTACCTGTGAAACAAGAGTATGTGGGGTTAGGTGAGGGTCGAAGGGAGGTGTAATGACGGTGGAATTGTCATGGACTGAATCTTATTTTCGTTTGCAAGTTGAGTTGTGCTGAGTGTTTTTTTTTTGAGAATTTGTTGCCACAAGGCCTAGAAAGCTTTCTCACCCTATCTTAGCACGTTCGTCTCTTTAATTACTTACCTCGAGCCTGCAGTGTCTCCCGTATCTATTTTTCCGACCCATTCTACCACTTGTCCTTCCTGGAACAATTCGCCACTCAGCAGGTATCTCCCAAAGACCAACATCTGTTGTGGCCATGCCATCTTTAAGACATCACAGTGCAAGGAAGTGAGCACTGGCATTCTGAAAGCTGCCTTACTTATTGACAATCAGCATCAGAACATGATGGAAAAGGGGAAGATGACACTTTGACAGGTACCTTGAGGGTGAAGTGGTTCAAAAAAGGAGTCCTAGTTCTGGAACACCACCAGAGGAAGCTAGGTCTACCAAACCCTTCCAGCCTAGTGCCAGATCACCAATCCTGCAGGGATATCGAAACATCCACGTCCTGCCAAGACAGTAAGTTCTGAGGAAGGGTCAACAGACCCAAAACGTTAACTCTGTTTTCTCCTTCACAGATGCTGCCAGACCTGCTGAGCTTTTCCAGCAACTTCTGTTTTTGTTCCTGATTTACAGCATCCGCAGTTCTTTCGTTTTTTTCTATTTAGTAAGTGCTGCATTGCTTGTCACTGCCACTACCACTCCCAGTCGTTGCAAACATTGGTCATGACACCTTCTCTATCGTCTCTCTTGCAGGTTCTGCAAGCCTCTCAGTGATATCCACAGGGAAACATCTGGGTGCAGAGGGATACAAATACCCCCGTGGGAACCAAAGGCGTAGCAAATGGACGCTCACAATCTGGTGAGCACTTCACTGCAAGAACTCCACAGTGGGCTAAGTGGCCCAGGCTGCTGGCACTAGGACGACTGCCACAGACCAGACACCTGCACAGTCCCAAGCAGGAGATGACCCTATGATGTCGGCAATCAGGAACTTTATCTAAATGCACAAGAACAGCAGCAGCAGACAGGCAAATGGGATTCAACGGCTCTCAGTACACAGAAGCTGCAGTAGTACAGTAAATCATCCAGGTCCTCCCCTTATTTTTAAACCGTGATCCCTGATTCTAGATTCTCCTACAAGAGGAAGCATCCTTTCCACATCCACCTGGTCAGGATCTCTCAGGATCTTTTACTTGTTTCATTAAGTCACCTCTGAATCTTCTAAACTCCAGAGGATACAAGCCTCGCCTGTCTCGTCTTTCCGCATGAGGTAATCCACTCATTAAGGTATTAGTCGAGTAAACGTTTCCTGACCTGCTTCCAACACAATAAAATCCTTCTATAAGTACAGTGATCATAAGATGTAGAAGCAAATTAGACCATTCAACCAGTACTGTAAACAGATCGGGATGAGGTCTCACCAATGCCATATGTAACTGAAGCAAAGCTTCCCTTCTCTTGCATTCAATTCCCTCAAAATAAAACATAACATTCTATCAGCTTTCCTGATTGCTGCTGTGCCTGCTTACTAACCTTCCACAATACATGCACTAAAATACCCAAATCAACACACTAACTAGCAAAAGGATCATCTCAGCTAACCCTGCAGACGAGTCTGCGTGGGTTTTATCCGGGTGCCTCGGTTTCCTCCCACAGTCCAAAAGATGTGCAGGCTAGGTGGACTGGCCATGCTAAATTACCCATAATGTTCAAGAATGTGCTGGTTAGGTGGATTAGCCTGGGAAATGCAGAGTTACAGGGACAGGGTAGGTGAGGGATAGGTCTGGATGGGATGCTCTTTGGAGGGTCGGTGTGGACCCGATGGACCAAATGGCCTGCTTCCACACTATAGGAATTCTATCATTCTCTGTTCTATGTTCAGTCTATGAACAACATTCCAGACTTTCACTCTGCCCCAACACCCATTTGTTTTGTATGCATGTGTAGAGTGGGAATTTAAGGTATTTAGATATCTAACTGGTGGAGTTATATGCCAACAGTGCATAATCGTTTATAAGTAAGTGGAGTCAATTTATTTCTCATAACTAGCCATTCTTATTAAGTACAGAAAGATTGTCTGTGCCTTCCATCAACCTGGATCAAAAACAGAGGTAAATTGGGGAATTCTACATACTTTTTAAACTCTAACGTTCATAACAACTCCCATAATAATGGAATTTGATTTTGAGTGTACTAACCCAGTGAAATGTAACATTTTAAATGAAGAACTCCTAGAATTCCATCTTCTGATCAAAGAAATTTATCTCATTTATATGATACTCAAAAATCACCAAATGAATAACCCACCTTATGTTGCATATTGTTTATCATAACCTGTTGACCCAATATTTATTCATCCTTCCTAGAATTGATAACATCGTCCACTTGAAATGCTTATGTGGCACAGCTAGTTCACATATTCACCACCTTGCGCATGCAGGAATGGATAGAGACACTGCAAAGGCTATGGGCCCTGACAACATTCCGGCAATAGTACTGAAGGCTTGTGCTCCAGAACTTGCCAAGCTGTTCCAGAACATTTACAACACTGGCATCTACCCAGCAATGTGGAAAATTGCCCAGGTATGTCCTGTACATAAAAAGCAGGACAAATCCAACCCGGCCAATTACTGCCCCATCAGTCTCCTCGCGATCATCAGTAAAGTGATGGAAGGTGTCATCAACAGTGTTATCAAGCAGCACCTGCTCAGCAATAACCTGCTCAGTGACGCCCAGTTTGGGTTCCGCCAGGGCCACTCAACTCCTGACCTCTTTATAGTCTTGGTTCAAACAGGGGCAAAAGAGCTGAACTCCAGAGCTGAGGTGAGAGTGACAGCCCTTGATATCAAGGCTGCATTCGACCGAGTGTGGCATCAAGGAGCCCTAGCAAAACTGCAATCAATGGGTATCAGAGGGCAAACTCTCCGGTGGTTGGAGTCACACCTGACATGTAGGAAAATGGTTATTGGAGATCAATCATCTCAGCTCCAGGACATTCTTGCAGGGGTAAAGTCTTAGGCCCAACCATCTTCAGCCACTTCAATGACCTTCCTTCCAGCCTAAGATGAGAAATGGGGATGTTCGCCAATGATAGAACAATGTTCAGTAACATTCGCGACTCCTCAGATACTGAAGCAGTCCATGTTCAAATGCAACAAGATCTGGACAATAGGCAGGTTTGGGCTGACAAATAGCAAGTAACTTCGCGCCACACAAATGCCAGGCAATGACCATTTCCATTAAGAAACAATCTAACCACCATCCCTTGACATTCAATGGTGTAATCATCACTGAATCCCCCATCAACATCTCTGGGGATACACCTGACCAGAAACCCAGCTGAACTCAGTACTCAGCTGAGGAAGATTTTCCAGTAACTTTTCCAGCAACTTTTTTTTTGTTGATGGTGCTGTAATAGTTCCTGATTATTATACTCCAATTCCCTTGAGAAAGAAAGGGCCGTCAAGTATATCTTTTCTTAAATATGGTCAGAAGTCACATGACAAGAGGTTTTAGTCCAACAGGTTTATTTGAAATCACAAGCTTTCGAAGCGCTACTCCCTTGTCAGGTGAAGTTTTCTTAAATATGGAGAGCAAAAGTGCATATTGTATTCTAGATATAGTCTCACCAAAACCCTGTGCAATTGTAACAAGATTTCTTTGTTCTTGCACTCTTATCCCCTTACAATAAAGGCCAGAAAGCCTTGCACCATCCTAATTGCTCGTGGCAACTACGTGCTAATTTTCTAAATAACTTGCATGAGCAGAACCAATTCCCTTTGAACATTAGCACTGGAAAGTTATACTCCGAAACATGAATATTTATCTTGCTTTACTCTGTTAAAGGGATAACTCAGGAAGAAAGTAAAGCTCCACTCTAACTTTTCCTTTTTATTTGAACAGAAAACATTTCAAATATGCGATTTTTTTCCTCTCACTTTGTAGTGCTTCCCTTATGTGGTAAACATGTGGCCTCTTCAGAGAATAATCAGACTATTAAAATGGACAGCTGGAAAAAATATCCCCATTGTTCTCCTCTTTCCTAACATCTACAAAGGAGTACTTGTTAAGGAGTGGCAGTATACCCCCTCAATGATTTTATCAAAAGAATTACCAGCAGAGCATTATGGGGTAAATAGAACACTTAACACTGTGTCGAGACTGACTGTGAAATCAAATTGATACACTGAGACTTCTGTCACCAGATTGTTCAATAATCATTCCATCAGCACTTAGTTCCAATTAATGACACTGTGCACCACCATATTCCAGTGTTGTCATGAGTTTTATTTCCTAAAACAGTAACTATGCACATGTACAAAACTGGAAGAGTTAATCAAGTCTATAACGAGGCCTCAGCGGTCCAAAAATACACTATTAATCTTTTATTATTTATTTCCTTATGGCAAAATGGAATACATATTCCCTCTTGAATTTGTTAGCCCTAATGGGAATGATCTACAAGCCCCTGACAGGAGTCACAATGTAGGATGAAATATACAAGAAGAAAAAGGGCCAAAACTAGGGCTTAGTGATATATATACATGGGCCAGCAATCCAAAACACCAGGCCAATGTTCTGGGGATATAGGTTTGAGGCCCATCACAGTAGATGGTGAAATTTGAATTTAGTAAAGCCTGGAATAAAAAGCTGGCCTAAGTTATGTTTTCATTCACTTGTTGGATCTGGCTGTCGCTGCACGGATGACCATTTATTGTTCATCCCCAATTGTCCTTAAGAAGGTGGTGAAAAGCTGCCTTCCTGAACTGCAGTGGTCCATGTGCTGTAGGTAGACCACAATGCCATTACAGAGGGAATCCAATGGCGTTGTCATCACTGAATCCCCCATTATCAACATCCTGGGGGTTACCAGTGACCAGAAACTCAACTGTACTAGCCATGTAAATACAGTGGCTACAATAGTAGGTCAGAGGCTAGGAATACTGCAGTGAGTAACTGACCTCCTGACTCCCCAAAGACTATTCACTATCTACAAGGCACAAGTCAGGATATTCCCCACTGGTCTGAATAAAATGAGCTCAAAAAACACTCAAGAAGGTTGATAACGCTAAGGCCAAAGCAGGCCACTTCATTGTCACCACATCCACAGACATTTATTCCCTCCACAACTAATGCTGAGTAGCAGCAGTGTACCATCTACACGATACATTGCAAAAATCGCCGCAAATGGCTCCTTAAATAGCACCTAGAGTAAGATTAGGGCCAGTCAACAACAGTAGTCGGAAGTTGTGCGTGGAGTCCGAAGAGATAGGAGAGGCGCAAAATGAATATTTTTCGTCAGTATTCACACAGGAAAAAGACAATGTTGTCGAGGAGAATACTGAGATACAGGCTATTAGACTAGATGGGATTGAGGTTCATAAGGAGGAGGTGTTAGCAATTCTGGAAGGTGTGAAAATAGATAAGTCCCCTGGGCCGGATGGGATTTATCCTAGGATTCTCTGGGAAGCT
>NW_025976697.1:0-7303 GCF_021869965.1 Rhincodon typus | reverse complement strand
AGGTTGGTGGGGTGGTACGTGAGGACGAGGGGGATTCTTTTTTGGTTCTTATTGCGGGGACAGGGTGTGAGGGATGAGTTGTGGGAAATGTGGGAGACACGATTGAGGGCGTTCTCAACCACTGAGGGGAGGAAGTTGCGGTACTTGAAAAACAAGGACAACTGAATTGTACGGGAGTGGAATGCCTCATCCTGGGAGCAGATGCGGCAGAGGCGAAGGAATTGGGAATAGGGGATGGCATTTTTGCAGGAAGGTGGGTGGGAGGAGGCACATTCTAGGTAGCTGTGGGAGTCAGTGGGCTTGAAATGGATTTCACAAGCTTCAAAATCTTTCCTCCCCCTACCGTATCCCAAAACCAGTCCAGCTCGTCCCCACCTCCCTAACCTGTTCTTCCTCCCACCTATCCCCTCCTCACACCTCAAGCCGCACACCCATCTCCTACCTACTAACCTCATCCCGCCCCCTTGACCTGTCCGTCCTCCCTGGACTGACCTATCTCCTCCCTACCTCCCCACCTACACTCACCTTTACTGGCTCCATTCCCGCCTCTTCGACCTGTCTGTTTCCTCTCCACCTATCCTCTCCTCTATCCATCTTCTATCCGCCTCCCCCTTTCTCCCTATTTATTTCAGAAACCCCCTCCCCTCCCCCATTTCTGATGAAGGGTCTAGGCCCGAAACGTCAGCCTTTCTGCTCCTGTGATGCTGCTTGGCCTGTTGTGTTCATCCAGCTCTGCACCTTGTTATCTCACAGTCTCTTATTGGATGTTCCTTGAGCCTTATTCTAATGGATCTGATGCAACTATCTCCAACAACTTTGTATATGACAAGCTAAAATGTTAACAAAAAATGCTTTTAGTTTTAATGTCCTCAGTACTACTTTACTTGGGGCTGCTGATAACTAACACAGGGAAGCAATAGTCTATTGGTATTAGCGCTAGACTATTAATCCAGAGACCCAGGTAATGTTTTGAGGAACTGTGTTCAAATCCTGCTATGGCAGATGACGGAATTAATGATGATGTTCATTGAAACCATTGTTGAGGGAAAAACCCATCTGGTTCGCTAACGTCCTTTAGGGAAGGAAACTGCTATCCTAATATGTGATTTCAGACCCACAGCAGTGTGGTTTACTCTGAACTGGTGGATAGTAAGTGCTGGCCTATGCAGGGTCACCCACGTCCCCCTGAATGAACAACAAAAAAACCTGCAATTCCCAGAAACTCCAGCAAAATTGGTCATTCCAACAGAGGCAGTCACAGTTTGAGAGCAAGTAAAGCAAGGCCTGGCTTTCTTTCTCATGGCTACCAAATGATGGTCTATGTTTGCATGGTCACTATTGTAAGATGGGGAACGTCAGGAAGCAGTTTGTGCACAGCAAGATTCCACAAATGGTGATGTCACAGCTGTTTGTGTGATGTTGTTTTGGGAGTTAAATATTGCCCAGGGCACCAGGGTTGACGGTAATTCACTCTCTTCCATGGGATCTTATGTATCCACCTAACAGGGCAGTTATTGTTTTGGTTTAACATCTCACCCGACAGACAGCATCCCCAACAATGAAGCATTCCATCTAAAGAAAGCATAGAAAATAGGAGCAGGCCACTCAGCCCATCAAACTGTCTCTGAAATTCATCATTATAATGGTTGATCTTCTCTCTCAATGCCATACTCCCACATTCTTACTGTCTCTCTCCCTCCCTCTCTCTCTCTCTTTCTCTCTCCCTCTCTCCCCCCCTCTTCTCTGTCTCTGTCTCCTCCCTCCCCCTCCTATAGAACATAGAAACATAGAACTGTACAGCACAGGAATGGATCCTTCAACCCACAATGTCTCCCCCTTACTCTGTCTGTCTCTCAATCCAGCTCCCTCTCTCTCTCTCTCACTGTTTTTCCATCTCTCTCTCTCCCTCCCTCTCCCTCTCCCTCTCTCTCTCTCCCTCACTCTTTCTCTCTTTCAATCTCTCCCAAGTTTCTCTCCATCTCTCCCCCTTGCTCCATCTCTCTCTCCATCCAGCCTCTAAGTGTAAGCCCAGTTTGCTGTTTGACCAGCTACATGCTACAGATAGAGTTTTAAGAATCAACCCAGCAGGTGCTGGCTCCATAGGAACAGATATATATCATACATTAGCATATTTGGGATCATTGAGCCCAGGCTGAAACAATCCAAGCCATCAGTCTCCAACACCAACATACCTTTAAATTTTGTTTAAAGTTGTCATTTAATCAATGCTCCCACTTTGTCTATTATTGGTCACACCAACCTGAGTGCACATATGCAGGAAAGGCAAATCTACATTAGCTTGAGTACCTTAAGGACCGTTCTGTATTCTTATCAAAAACTTAAAGCCTTTTACAGTCACAGATAAAGTTAGTCTTCAGTTAAACACTCAATGAATTGTTAGACACATCCTTTAAACAAATCTGGTTGAAGTCAAATGAGGAATGGGAGAGAGGAATGGGAGAAAAAGGGGTCACTCCCAAGAGATGGAATTGACACTTTGTTTCCTCAGAATCTGACAGCACAACAAGATGGCCTTAGCAAATTGCAACACCAACTTCTTTCTTATCCACTTATGGGACATGGACATCACTGACGGGGCCAGCATTTATCGCCCATCCCTAACTGCCCTTGAGAACATGGTGGTGAGCTACCTTCTTGAACCACTAGAGAGGGAATTCCAGGATTTTGACCCAGTAACACTGAAGGAACAGCGATATATTTCCAAGTCAGGATAGTGAGTGGATTAAAGGGGAACTTCCAGGGGGTAGTGTTCCCATGCATCTGCTGCCCTTATCCTTCTAGATGGAAGTGCTTGTGGGTTTAGAAAGTGCTGTCTAAGGATCGTTGGTGAATTTCTGCAGAGCATCTTGTAGATAGTACACACTGCTGCTACTGAGCATCAGTGGTGGACAGAGTGGATGATTGTGAATGTGGTAATAATCAAGCAGGCTGCTTTGTCCTGGATGGTGCCAATTTTCTTGAGTGTTGTTGAAGCTATGCCCATCCAGGCAAGTGGCCAGTATTCCATCACACTCCTGACACGTGCCTTGTAGCTGGTGGGCAGGCTTTAGGGAGTAAGGAGTGAGTTACTCACTACAGGATTCCTAACCTCTGAACTGCCTTGTAGCCACTGTGTTTATGTAGCTGGTTGAGTTGAGTTTCTGGTCAATGGTAACCCCAGGATGTTTAATAGTCGGGGACTTAAATTTCAAGCAAAATAAAGCTTGTATCTCAATCTAAGTTCTGCATCCAATGGCTTTCTCAATTTAATACAACTTCTTACTGTCATTTTCAAGTACTTAGGCACTTTCTGTGCAGCAATTGATTTCAAGAAATTCAGTGAAACCTTTACGGCAAACATGCACCTTCATTGATGCCAATTGCTGGAAATGAAGGACTTTCTAGTCTAACTGCTTTAGTCGACCATGAATTAGATGGATACTTCTTTCCATTTGATTTGACTTATTATTGTCACATGTTCCTAGGTATAGTGAAAAGTTTTGTTTTGCATGCAGTACAGGCAGATCATACCGTACAAAGTTCAGTAGGTAATAGAACAGAGCGAGGGTGCAAAACTACGCTGACAGAAAAGGTGCACAAAGAGCGAGATTAATATTAAATTTAAAACTGGAGCTGTCCTTTCAGAAGTCCAATAATAGTGGGGAAGAAGCTGTTCTTGAATCTATTTGGTACGTGTGTTTAAGCTTTTGTATCTTCTGCCTGATGGAAGATGGTAAAAGAGATTATAACCAGGGAGGGGAGAGTCTTTGATTATCCTGAAGCAAAAAGAAGTATACTTGGAGTCAATGGATGGAAAGTTGGCTTGTGTGATGGACTGGAGTGTGTTCCCAACGCTCTGTAATTTCTCTTACAGTCCTGGACTGAGCAGTTGCTGTACCAAGCAGTGGTGCATCCAGATAGAATGCTTTCTATAGTGCACCTATATTGTTCTCACGACCATACAACCTACAAAACCCATGGCTGTGCAGAGCTAGCATGTGCCATCAAAGCAATTTAGTGCAGAAAAATCACCAGAACATGATTTGCAGGAAATTAAAACAACATCTTCATGATAGGAGTAAATGGTGGAATAATGAAGCAGATACAAGTCTAGTGATGGGGAAAATGACAAAACGGGATAAAGGAAAGTGATGGGAAACCATTCTCCACTTCCCCCCAATTGTAACAATCTGCTACAACCTTGCTACGTAGCTAACTGCAAACTGAATCCATGGGGATGATTTTCCCAGACTGGATACGAAACCAGAACACAGCCTAAAAACCAATTGTACAGGATTTCCTACGGTTAACACATTGCGATTTAACACCTTCCCAGCATTTACTAGTCCCAATACTGGGAGCTTGATACGACATAGAGAGACCGAGAATTGTATGTCACCAGCCAGTGGAGCAAGTTCTCCACGCCCATTGCCAAATTAATATGCTTTGTTCTTTAGCTCTGGATGTCATGTACTGTAATGGCAGGTGTGGTCCTAAGGATTACTTTAAATGTGCACCAGGGCATGTAATTGGAGTAACTTCAGTACACATGTACGCAGTGACGATGGCTCACCAAACCTCATTATACTTTGACCCATGTCTTTTCAGTGTTGACA
Source organism: Rhincodon typus (assembly GCF_021869965.1). NCBI lineage: Eukaryota > Metazoa > Chordata > Chondrichthyes > Orectolobiformes > Rhincodontidae > Rhincodon > Rhincodon typus. Next base: position 2,687 of record NW_025976697.1, on the reverse strand, counting down.
CATGCTGAAGTGAATGAAGAACTGGTTTGGCTGTGAGCGCTGCATACATTATGGATTCCAGACCGGCTGGATGCTTTTCTCACTGCTGTCATCTGGTCTGGATGTGTAGCCCTGAGCTTCCCCTCCCTCCTCTGTGCCACCCTCACATTAACCTGTCTGTCCTCAGCCTCCAAGCATTCCAGTGAAGCTCGAGTGAAACCCAAAAAACAGCTCGGCATTTGATTGGCTGCGATACAGCATTCCACTCTCAACACTGAGTTGAAAATTCCAGATTATAGCCATTCATCCAATAATAGGCCCTGGTAAAGAATCTGTTTTCCCATCTCTCCACTCTTGTGTCTTGTTAATGGGAACGGTCTAATTTATCAGGAGTTGGTTACCTGTGTGGGTTAGTTGATTTAAAACAGTAAAACACCTTCCAAGTTGTAAAGCAGACATCTTAGCAAACGAACTGATTTCAGAGTGATTAACCAGAATGCAGTATGCCACCCACCTATGCATGCACAGACAGGGGCTGTTACATCAAAAAGCTATGGAAATGTCAGCATGCGTGAATGCAGATAGCTGGCACTCTCTTAAGACATAACTTCCTTTTCCCAGCAATATGTCCTCTTTACAATGCTGTTATGGACCAGACCAACACCCCTTAAAATATATCAAGGAGATAGTCTAGACCCAAACATTTATCTTATTTAAATGCAAGTATAAGGCACTGTGTTTCAGATGGGATTCAATTGATCAACTACTAGGCTTTAAGCAAAATACACCTTATTCTTACAACACTTTTAAAATACAAACAAGCAAAGAAGAATTGGCATAAATTTAACTCTATTGAAATACTTAATAAAATAATTTGTTACTTAATTACTAATCATCAACTGTTCCAATATAGCAGCACCTTATAAACACACCCTTGGCAAAAGGCAAATTCAGCAAAACAGATTTTTCTCACGTGCTATCTCCCTTCCAGGCCAGAAGAAAGGAACATAGAAAAAAAGCTGAGAGCAACCTCAAAATTTTAGCTGCAGCAGAGAGAGGGAGAGAGAGAGAGCTGTATCTATCAGCTTCAACAGCGAACTCTGAACCCCATTGAAAACACAACTAAAACCCTCTGTCTGTGTGAGCCTGATTCCACCCACTCATGCTTCTTTTGTCTAATTTAAAGAAAACACACTCAGGGAGCTCAAAGTTGTTTACCTACTGCTTCTGAAGCAGACATTCCAACACCACTGTGTCAACACCTCTCTGCAAAAGAAACAGAACAGAACAAGTCTCCCTTAAAGGCACAGTACCATCTCAATGCCTTCACTGTGCCCACCTCACTGCTGCTTCACCAATCAGCCCTTCATTGCACTGCCCTTCCCAGAGTATGAAAGTGATGCCACATGACTGGAACCTGACTGAGAAGGAGGAGGCCAGGTGCAGGAGCAGCTCCGGCTCCCCCGATGCCAGTCTGGGGGCAGTCGCAGAGAGGACACAGGGTCTCAGCAGACTTCCTCTTCCTGATGCTTGGTATCTCACACCTTCATCGCCCAATTAAATGCCCCTTGACATCAAACTGACCACTGGGGAAGATGTTAAATTCTGCCCGTTGTAACAGAATGCTTGTTAACTTAGTGTGAAAACATTTTTTTATTGAATAAAACAGTGAAGTGACGTTTAAATTACCCACAACTAGATGCGCAACATTCATTGAATTAGAGTAGAGACCAGTCAGTTCCTTTGTCACAGAATAAAATGTAAAGAAGGTGCTGTTGAAATAGAAAATTCAAATTGTATCTTCCATATTGCGTGCCATCAAGTATACTCTGCACTCAGTGGAACAATAAATACATATTTCTCTGGGCTTGCTACACTGCTGGCCTAAAATATAAAACTGCATTCTGGTGAAATCTTGTAATGGGTAGAGAGAACTTCATCCATCATTCAATCAGAAGCAGGGACTTCCAGTGGTACAGCACCATCTCGGTGAGAGTCAGTGACTGGGGTATCAGGCAGGAGGTATGTGCTCACATGTTGGAGAGCAACGATCAGCTGAGCTAGAAAGCTGGCAAGTGTTCATTGGCCTGAAATGTTAACTCTATTTCTCTCTTTGCAGATGCTCCCCGACCTGCGGAGAGTTTCCGGCATTTTCTGTTTTTGCTTCAAGTTTCCAGCATCCGCAGTGTTTTGTTTCAATGCTCCTTAAACATCTTCCTTTCCTTTGGAAACTTTGGAAAGTGCTTTGGCAGAAGCAATTATTCTCAAAAATGGCAGGCAGCCCCTGATCTTATTCCCACCCTCGCTGGATAACGTAGGGGAGTCCAAAACTAGAGGGCAAAGGTTTAAGGTGAGGAGGAAAGATTTAAAAAGGGCCTAAGGGGCAACTTGGACCTGAAGGGCAACTTTTTTACCCATAGAGTGATGTGTGTATGGAATGAGCTGCCAGAGGAAGTGATGGAGGCTGGTACAATTACAACATTTAAAAGCCATCTGGATGGGTATATGAATAGGAAGGGTTTAGAGAGATATGGGCCAAATGCTGGCAAATGGGACTGGATTAATTTAGGATATCTGGTTGGCTTAGATGAGTTGGACCAAAGAACAAACACAAAATTGCTGGAAAAGCTCAGCAGGTCTGGCAGCATCTGTGAAGGAAAAAACAGAGTTAATGTTTCGGGTCCGGTGACCCTTCCTCAGAACCCTTC